>NC_041390.1:134864741-134868901 GCF_002162155.2 Triticum dicoccoides | reverse complement strand
CCGAGGCAGCCCAGGCGGGGCCCTCCAAGCCCATCGGCCGCCCCGCTCTCCCCGCCGCCTCGCCGGTGCTGGCCACCGTGCCGCCCGTTCGGCGCCACCGCACCTCTCCACCGGCGCCGCCCCGCGCTGCTCGCCGACCCGCCGCCACCTCGACCTCGCCTCCCCTCGCCCGGATCCGGCCCCGGCGAGCTCCTCCGGCCGCTAGACGCTCCGGCCACCGTGCCCCCGTCGCCGGTGAACAGTACTCCGGTGATCTCCTCGAAGTCCGCGCCGGCCGATCCGGATCCAGATCCAATCTGGAACCCTAACTTCTCGGGTTGACTTTTGCCCCTCCTAGTTATTCTTTTTTGCATTCTTGTTCATGCCGTAACTCCGCATCCGTAGCTCCGTTTTGGGCGTTTAGAATATCAAAATGTTCGTCTCAGAGAGTATATCATTTCATCTCATTGCATCATTTTCATTTGAGTTCATCTTGATGCCGGAAATGCTATTGGAAGAATGCTATTTGAGATAATTGTCAGATCTGCTGCTCCAATTAGATATTTGTCATTTTTTGCCATGATTATTGTGTGCATGATATGCCCCTGAGCTCTACATGAGTTTTGTTATATGTTTTGCCATCTATCCAGAGGTGCAACCCATGTATTTTTGTGATGTGTGTGGTGACTAGCACAAGCTTGCAAAGTGGTGCATTCGTTAATGCTGATTTCAGGGACTTAGCAATTCCACTAAGTCCTTGATCTGTTTATCTCAATATTCCATATGTTCATGTTGTTTCCTAGTGATCCGAGCCTCTTTTGAGGATGATCAGCAATTATGGTGCACCCTAGCTTGAGTCAATCGAGCTCTACTTTTGCTATTTCGTGAATCTGGGCAAACTGTCTACTTGTTAGCGATTTTGCCGAGGAT
Organism: Triticum dicoccoides; assembly: GCF_002162155.2. NCBI lineage: Eukaryota > Viridiplantae > Streptophyta > Magnoliopsida > Poales > Poaceae > Triticum > Triticum dicoccoides. The sequence continues at coordinate 134,867,992 of NC_041390.1, read as the reverse complement.
GTTGTAGTTGATCCATGCATGCTATGTTATTGTTCTTGCCTTGTCTAGCTTGTATAATGTGTATTCTTGATGGGTGTATGTTTAGATTGTCATGACTTTCTCTGTAGTGAGTGCATCGAGCTTGTAAACATGCCTACTTGATATCTGATTTTGCATGCTCCAGTTTTCACTAAGTCTGAGATCTGATTATGTTTTTGCCATGTTCACATGCTTGCAAATGTATTTTCTGATCCCTTTTGGCTCAAGGTCACTAAGGGACTTTTGTTAAGCTCTTTGAGTAGCTCCATGCCATGCTTTACTTTGTCATGTTCAGGACCTGTAGCATATAGTTTTCATGCTCCAAAGTGTGCTACCTGATCTGAAATTCCAGACAAGTGTTAACTTCACTAAGTCTGAAATCTATTTACCAAATGCATTTTTGCCATGCTTGTTTGAACCTGTTAATGGATGAATTGGCCGTAGCTCAGTGTTCATCTTTTGTTAAGCATCATGAATGGATCCCTGCCATGTATTTTTTTGTCATATTTGGGTGCTGTAGCATGTTCATCTTGTTGCATTTAGATGGCTACTTGCTGTATATCGCAGACCGGTGCCATATTTGAATTGATCGCCATTTCCAAACCGTGACTCCGATTCCGGCGTTCTTTATATCGTTTTCAAGCGATTTCACCTCACCTTTCTAGTGGTACACTTGGATTTCCAAGTTGAGGCCGGGTTCATTCATTCCTTGTCAAATCTTGCATATGCATCACATATCGCATCCCGCAAAGCATACCATGTTTGCATCATGTTCTTTGAGCTTTGCACGTGGTCGATTGTGTTCCGTTTGCTTGTTTGTCTTGTTTGGGTAGAGCCGGGAAACGAGTTCGCTAACGAGGAGCCTGTTGAGTTTGCTTTCGAGGATCCAGTCAACTCTGACAACTTTGCAGGCAAGATGATCATACGCTCGAAATCACGTCTATCTTTGCTTTGCTAGATGCTCGCTCTTTCGCTATGCCTATGCTATGATGCCTACCACTTGCTTATCATGCCTCCCTATTTGCCATGTCAAACCTCTAACCACCATGTCCTAGCAAACTGTTGATTGGCTATGTTACCGCTTTGCTCAGCCCCTCTTATAGCGTTGCTAGTTGCAGGTGAATATTGGAGACCGTTCCTTGTTGGAACATTATTTACTTGTTGGGATATCATTATATTATCTTATTATCTTAATGCATCTATATACTTGGTTAAGGGTGGAAGGCTCGGCCTCTCGCCTAGTGTTTTGTTCCACTCTTGCCGCCCTAGTTTCCGTCATATCGGTGTTATGTTCCCGGATTTTGCGTTCCTTACGCGGTTGGGTGATAATGGGAACCCCTTGATAGTTCGCCTTGATTAAAGCTTTTCCAGCAATGCCCAACCTTGGTTTTACCATTTGCCACCTAGCCTCTTTTTCCCATGGGTTTCTGGAGCCCAAGGGTCATCTTATTTAAACCCCCCCGGGCCAGTGCTCCTCTGAGTGTTGGTCCAACCGAGCGATGTCCGGGGCTACCAGGGGCAACTCTGGGCTGGCCTACCCGATGTCTTTCTCATCCGGTGTGCCCTGAGAACGAGATATGTGCAGCTCCTATCGGGATTTGTCGGCACATCTGGGCGGTGTTCCTAGATTTGTTTTAACTTGTCGAAGTGTCTTGTAGAACCGGGATACCGAGTCTGATCCGAATATCTCGGGAGAAGGTCTATTCCTTCGTTGACCGTGAGAGCTTGTCATGGGCTAAGTTGGGACTCCCCTACAGGGATTTCAACTTTTGAAAGCCATGCCCGCGGTTATGGGTAGATGGGAATTTGTTAATGTCCGGTTGTAGATAACTTGAACCTTAACTTAATTAAAATGAATCAACCGTGTGAGTTACCGTGAGGGTCTCTTCTCGGCAGAGTCCGGGAAGTGAACACGGTGTTGGAGTAATGCTTGCCGCAGGTTATTCTCTAGTTATTCATTCGCGCTTTGCTTTCTCTTCTCGCTCTCTCTTGCGAACAGGATAGCCACCATATATGCTAGTCGCTTGCTGCAGCTCCACATATTTTACCTTGCCTTACCTATAAGCTTAAATAGTCTTGATCGCGAGGGTGCGAGATTGCTGAGTCCCTGTGGCTCACAGATTACTTCCAAACCAGATGCTGGGCCTGATGACTCCGTTCGAGATGACGCGCTTGAGTTCAAGTGGGAGTTCGACGAGGACTCACGCCGTTACTATGTGTCTTTCCCTGATGATCAGTAGTGGTGCCCAGTTGGGGCGATCGGCACCGTGTCGCATGTTGGGTTTATCTTTTATTTTGGCACCGTATTCGGGCCATGAGTGTTTGGTTGATGTAATGTTATTTATGTACTTTGATTGACGTGGCGAGTGTAAGCCATCTATGTATCTCCCCTTTTATTATCTATATTACATGGGATGTTGTGAAGATTGCCTAACTTGCGACATTGCTTTCAATGCGGTTATGCCTCTAAGTCGTGCCTCGACACGTGGGAGATATAGCCGCATCGAGGGTGTTACAGTGGCAGAGCTTCGCCTTGTCCTCCTGAAGTTGCAAGATTTCGCCGGTTGCCTTCTTCTCCGAGGCAATGCTCTTCTTCAGCAGTATCACCAAGTCGGCGGTCAACTCCTCCTGCTGATTGAGCTCAGCGGGCATGTCATCGGGGCTCTCCTTCAGCAGCTCCACCAAGCCATGGATGAACTCCTTCTTCTTATTGAGGTGCTTATTGAGATGATCGGGCATGCCGTCGAGGGATAACGACTCCAGCGCCGCATGATCACCTCCACGTCTAGGGCACTCCTAGGAGCCATCGCCTGCCCATGAGAGATATTTCGAGGTCTCTGCGTGGCGGCGAGCCCTCTTTTTTTCCGCAGTCTTGGTTGCCACTCCCTTGTTACAAGTAGTTCTCTACCTAGAGCTCTGCACACCAGCCATGGCAAGGACGGACGAAGAAGGAGGACTTATGAGGAGGAAGGTTAGGTAGTTCCCCTTTTTATAACCTAAGTACTAGCACTATTACTAAAACATGCCTAGTGGGAACACGTTCAGGTTTGGTATGTACTGGTAGGTGTGAGCAGGCTTGAGCTTAATTGTAGCACTAGTACTTTCGAATGTGATGGGAGCAAGGTAAAGATTAATTGATGGTTTTTGGGGGCACACCGGATGAGCACTCCGTACAACTAAAACCAACCCTCGAGTTTCCCCGAGGTGGCGCTGCAAAGGACTCTAGTTCGGAC
>NC_041390.1:134857321-134864360 GCF_002162155.2 Triticum dicoccoides | reverse complement strand
GGGGGGGGTTAAAATAAAGATGACCCTTGAGTCTGTAGAACCGAAGGGAAGGTATATGGTGGTAGGTAGGCGAATGGTAAAACCAAGGTTGGGCCTTGCTGGAGGAGTTTTATTCAAAGCGAATTGTCAAGGTGCTCCCATAACACCCAACTGCGTAAGGAACACAAAATCAAGGAACATAACACCGGTATGACGGAAACTAGGGCAGCAGGAGTGGAACAAAACACCAGGCATAAGGCCGAGCCTTCCACCCTTTACCAAGTATATAGATGCATTAAAGTAAATAAGAGATACTAATGATATCCCAACAATAACCATGTTCCAACATGGATCAAACTTCATCTTCACCTGCAACTAGCAACGCTATAAGAGGGGCTGAGCAAAGCGATAACATAGACAAACAACGGTTTTCTAGGAAAGGTGGGTTAGAGGCTTGACATGGCATTATGGGAGGCATGATATAGCAAGTGGTAGGTATCGCGGCATGGCAATAGAGCGAACAACTAGCAAGCAAAGATAGAAGTGATTTTGAGGGTATGGTCATCTTGCCTGCAAAGTTCTCAGAGTTAACGAAATCTTGATCCTCGTTAGTGTAATCAACAGGTTCCTCGATCACATACTCGTCTCCCGGCTCTACCAAAAGCAAGAACACAAGAAAAGGACCAACAATCAATCACGGTGCAATGCACAATCAACATGATGCAAAACATGGCATGATATGCGAGATGTGATATGCAATGCATATGCATGCTCCGGAAGGAAAAGATTGATAAAGGCATCAACTTGGTAAACCAAGTGTGCCGCTAGAAAGATGAGCTGATTTCGGTCGAAATCGATATAAAGATCACCGAAAACGGAGGCACGGTTTGCAAATGGCAAGCAAAACAAGAATGGCACGATTCTGCGATTAACAGCACGATGCCATCTAGAATGCAACAAGAAACTAAGCTACTGCACCCCAACATAGAAACAAAGCATACTTCAGTGATCTACTAAAGATGCTTGACAAAACATGAACACAGAGCTACGGCTAAATCAAACAAGAGAAGGTTCAAACAAGCATGGCAAAAGTGCAAAAGATATCAGCTACACAGACTAGTGAAAATACTAACATCCCAGAAATAACATCAGGAAGCCATGTTTAGAGCAAGCAAACAAGATGCTACAGGAACATATCATAACAAACAAAGGCATGGCATGATTCTACTAAAAGCATAGAACAAAAGTCCCTTAGTGATCATGAGCCAAAAAGGCACAGAAGATATGATGGCACCCATGTAAACATAGCAAGTTTTATTAACAGTTTTCAGACTTAGCAGAAAACTGAGCATGGCATAAACAACATTATGAAGGCATCTTTCCAAGCTCAAATCACTCATCACAAGGACTTGCATGACAAGATAAGCATACTAACAACAAGAAGACATGTTCAAGAAGCTAACCATGGCAAGAGCAAGTTCATATCATGCATGGATCACTAACAACAACCACGGAAAAATTGATTAACATGTAAACAATCTGCAGGAACATTTTATAGCAAAGGTAGAGCAAGATTAAGACATGCTAGGGCACTCTATAATTGCAAACATGGGCATTACTGGATAGATAATAACCATATGTCCAAAACATCCTTACTGAAGCAACTCAAAACAAGCATGGATCTCACTGTAGCATCATGTTTACATGGCATAAAAATAACAGCAGATAAATGACTTAGTAAAATCCTAAGTCCCTGAAATCAGCAATATCACGAAGGCTACTTTGCATGCTTGTGCTAGTCACCACATTGAACACCAAAATACATGGCAATCACCCCTATAAAGATGGCAAGGCATAGATCAAAGCACATGTAGAGCTCATGCCCATATGAAGCACACATCAAATGTGACAAAAATGACAAATCAACATAATCTGCTAAGTAACATGAGTGAACATTTTATAGCACTCTTGCATCAATGATTTGGGCATCAAGATGGACTCAAACAAGCATGCCACAATGGAATGAAATGAATAGCATCTCCCAATGAACATTTTCATATATAATATGCATGAAACGGAGCTACGCTCATGGAGTTATGGCATGATAAACAGGGGCATACAATTTAACACAGAAAAAGACAGACAAAAATTCAACCTGCAAGTGGATCTAGGGTTTGAACCTGGGCACGGAAGCCAAGGCGAATCTGGATCTCGCCGTAGATGCGGCTCACCGGAGAAGGAGGAAGGTGGCCGGAGGAGGAGAAGACGGGCGGCGGCGCTCCGGGCGAGGAGGCGAGGCACAGACGGTGAGGCGGCGGAGGCGAGGTCGCCGGAGCGGGTAGGGGCGGCGAGGCGTGCGGAAGAGTGGGGCGGAGCCGGCGACGGGCTGTGCGTCTGCGCAGCGGCCGAAGCGGAGCGAGGCGGCGACGGGTGCGGTCGGCGGCGTCAGACACGGGCGACGGGCGAGCGGTTCGAGGAGACAGGCGACGCGCGGGTTCGGAGGGCCAGACACGGGCTCTCCAGGCTGCGGCGGGTGGCGGCGGCGCTTGACACGTGGTGGCACACCAGTGGTGCGGGCGCGGTGGTGCGGGCGTGTCCGGCGTGTGCGGACACGTCCGGCGGCGGAGGGGACGAATTTTAGGGTTTTTGGACCCGGAAATTTGACAGGGTGCACATATTTATAGGTAGGATGAGGTAGGAGTGTCCAAATGGAGTGTAGTTTTTGCCCACACGATCATGATCCGACGGTGGAGGACATGGGAGTGGTTTGGAAGGGTTATCGGGCTGCAACACACAAGAGGCTTTTCCGGTTACCCGGTTAACAATTGGAGTATCAAACAGACTCCAAATGGCAGGAAATTTGACAGGCGGTCTACCGGTGGTGTACCAAGGCCACTTGGAAAATCTCGGTCCATTCCAAGAATGTTTAACACCCGCTCACGAAAAGAGACAAAAGGGGTACGCCGGAGGACGTAGGTGTGTCGGATTGCAAAACGGACAACGGGGAAAATGCTCGGATGCAAGAGACGAACACGTATGCAAATGCAATGGACATGATGACATGATATGAAATGCATGACATGAACAAAAATGCAAAACGAAGACAAAAACCCAACCACGAAGGGAAATCTCATAACTTAAAGCCGAAATGGCAAGAGTCGGAGTACAAATATGGCAAGTTACATCCGGGGTGTTGCAGTAAATATTATGTTACTGTCAAGAATTGGCACAAAACACGAAGGATACCAATGGAAGTACTACTAGCAACCCATGATTTAACTACTCGAATGCGCGCAGTACTACGTGCATGTCTTTCTTCCGCCCTCACGTCCACTCAATTTGCATGCGCTGTATTAATTGACCATCAATGAAGTGAAGGACTTTACACGCGTCAAATTATCACATGGGGTGGATCTTGGTACAAAATTGCGTCCGCCCGTGTACCCGCATGTGTGTGCGAGGGAATGAGTGCGTGCGAGGCGTGCGTGCACATCTTCGCTTTGTGCATGTACCGCCAATGCGGCTCAGGGAGGACGAGTACATTCTTCTGGAACCAGCACCATGTCACTGTGATCAATCCACACAAGGATGTCGCGACAACGCCTCCACATGTGCCACGTGGCTTCATGAACTGGAAGAGAGACACTGTGTAGGGTACCATTGTGTTTTGCACATACTCGAAGTACTAGTAAGGTACACGTGCATTGCATGCGTCAGATTTTGCAACCAAATTATAAATAAATACCACACTGTAGCATGTAAGCTCTGAGTCATATATGCCTGATGTAGACCTTCATTTTATTCTTATAGTTCATCTCATTCAAAATCAATTAGTTTTTATAAAAAACCTAGGGCCTCTTTGATTCCTAGGATTTCCAAAACGCAGGAATAGGAAGAACATGGGATTAGAGTGGAATGTCGTCTTGAATCCTACAAGATGGTACGAGTGTTTGATTGTGCATAGAAAAAACATAGAATTCTTTCAAAGAGGTTTGAGTGGATGGGATGTTTCCTATGAAATCTAGTGCAAATGAATCATATGGAAAAATTCCTATGGTTTACAATCCTACGAATCAAATAACCAAGATAGGAAAAATTCCTAAGGATTAGAATCCTCCAAAATTCCTTCGAGAATCCTTTGAATCAAAGAAGCCCTTAATCTATTTTATGATTCATGGAATTTTGCATTGTAAAGAATAAAGTAAAAACAAATAATGGCAATTCAACTAGAAAAAAAGTTAGGGTAGTTATGATACGGAAGATTCTAGAACAAAGGAGAACCACTATTGTTTTGAGATTTGTGCATTATGCTTAAGTTCAACCATGGAGTCTTCTAGATTGTACATGTGGCAAAATCCGGTGGGGGGCTAGAAGATGGTGCGAGGGGCCGAGTGGAGGGATACTATGAAGGAGTGCACAACTACGAGATCGATATTTAGAGAGAGGGGGCGAGAACGTGCATTGTTGCGCGCAGTGGCGGAGACATGAAAAATGTCCCATGAGCTAGGGGGCCAAGCATTGCTAATCCTTTACGAGGAGGGCCAATTCATCAACTTAAACCATTTTTACCAGCAATTGTCTAATGATCACATTCATATTAGCCTCGATATATAGTGATGTTAGGGGGGGCTGGGCCCTTGTTGCCCCCTGTCTTCGCCATTGTGCGCGCGTCTGCGAGATGAAGCGAAAGGCATGGATGATGAGAGGGGCATTGGATATATAATTAATGTGGGTGTAATCCTATATAGAGAGGTATAGATTGATCGATGTGGACGTGGGAAAGAGAGTGAGACCTCATTAGATATATAGATTCATCGGTTTATGTGGAAAACTATGAAAGACCTAGCTATATACACACACACATAGAGGAACATCGATTGTTGCGCATGCACGTGAGAGATAAAGAATGCCCAATATGATGGACACGGGGATGTGTGTGTGCGTGCCTTCATGGGAGACCGACCTGAAGAAAAAGATTGCATGTGTGCGATGGATAAGGCCGACTGGTAGTTTGTGTGCATGCATGCACGAGAGAAAGTTAGTGGTACAATTATAAAGAGAAGACCAATGTGTGGGTGTAAAAGACTAGGTGAGGTCATAATCAATGTAAAGTTGAATTCAAATATTTGAATAAGAGATCATGATGTTTGAAACCCATGCATGCATGAATATAACGGAGATCTGTGCGATGTGGTTCGGAAACGAGCATGTTGCAATGTATACACATTGAACAAGGTCAGATTGGTTTGAATTTGAGATACCGATGGCAGACATCGTTTGGCCACATTGCATCCGTGCGTGGACACACTATTCTAATTGGAGATGATGTGTGGCTTTTGCATCAGATATCTATATCTATACCCCTATATGTATATTATATTTTATATTTTTATATAGTGTGCAGATAACTTTAAATTTGAAAGATGGTCGTTGGATGAGGCCAATCTAGTGGTGCAGAGCTGGCAAATTTGAGCACTACTGGCCATTGGATATCATCTAGATTCCACCAGATTTTGCCACATGTACAATCTAGAAGACTCTATAGTTGAACTTAAGCATAATGCACAAACCTCAAAACACAAGCACATCTTATTTGTTCTAGAATTTTCCCTATCAGAATTTCCCAAATGTTTTTCTACATGATTTGTTTTTACTTTATGCCTTACAACGCACAATTCCATGAATCTTAAAATAGATTAGCTTTCTTATAAAACTAGATGATTTTTAGTGAAATGAACTATAAGAATTAAACGGACATCTACATCATGCATATATGACTCAAAGCTTACATGCTATAATGTGGTATTTATTCATAATTTGGTTGCCAAATCTCATGCGTGCAATACGCGTGTACCTCACTAGTCTAAATGGTGTCTGTGTGTGTGTGTTGTGCGTGTTAAACACATTGTACATAGTATATCATACTAGTCTAAATTGTATTTTTTTTATTTTGGGTACACGTTAAGCTTCTTATCCTGAAATTTCAAGTCGCGCCTTGTTATGCCGAAATTTCAAGCTAGCATCTCTGTCTATCGTGCTGTGAAACTCCCACCTCTTCAACCCGCGCCTTGTTACTCTGAAATATTTAAGATAAATCTTTGTCTCGTTGCGCTCTGAAAACTCCCTCCATCTCAACCCGCGCCTTGCTATTCCAAAATTACAACACGCGTGGAAACTCCCACCTCCTGTGAAATCCCGACACGCGAAATGCCCATGATACCCCTGAACCAAAAGAACAGCCTCAAATCGGTGGGGGTACTTTCGTAACTTACCCCACATTTCGGACAAGCACGTCCCTAAGACATGGTTCCCCCACTCCCATCCCATCCGCCCACCCATTCGTACACCGAGGCCAGCAAAAGCTGCGAAGCCCCACACCCTCCTCCATCCGCCACCAAGCCGGAGCCTCTTCCTCGACGATGTTGTCCACAACAACACCTCGACGTCCCTCATCCACCATACCGGATGAGGATCCGTCGTCGATCTGGTCGTCCCGCCAGTTCAGCCACCCCCTCCTCCACCTCCAAGGAGCTGCCCCGATGTTCCCCTCGTCTTTCGCGCCACCTCTATTCCCACACCGCCGTCTTCACCTACACCACCGGAAGAGCATCATCATCACCATTTCTTGGATGAAGATGCGGTCTAATCGGCACCACCAAAGAGGTTGTACACTAATCGTCGCATTTTCTTCTTGATTCGATCTCACGGTACTGTCGGCGCTCGGTCCCGAGCCGACACGGCGTGGCTCCATCCACAGCGGTGTCGCCAGCCACTTCCTCCACGGTGTCGCTCCCTCGGCGGCGACGTACACATCAGTAGGAGCTGCTGCTGCTTTAGCTCTCGCTCGCGCTACTGCTCTGCTCTTGCTCTCGGTCCCCTTCCTGGTCTGCTCTTGCTCTTGCTCGCGCTGCTACTCTCACTCTTGATCTTGCTTGCGATGCTGCTCCGATTTAGCTACACTTCAGTTGACTGAATCGGCTTTTGGGTCAGTCGATTTTCAGGGGGTGGGGGGCTCGCCGGAGTTAAGGAAGAACCAGCCGCGGCGGGGAGGGGGCTCGCT
>NC_041390.1:134853749-134856633 GCF_002162155.2 Triticum dicoccoides | reverse complement strand
TGACATTTCCCCGAAGGGACAGACACAGGATCGAAGAAGGACACATGCCGGCCTGCCTAAGTGTTCCGGAGCAGTAGCAAGCTACCAGGGCTCAGTGGAAGCACTAGGAGACATTTCCCGGTAAGAGAGGCTACTAAGAATAAACAACTAGATAGTCAGATCCCACACATAGCAATACACATTACACGTACGCATAACATGCAAGTATGTGCTGTACAACATGGCATCACAGCATAACTCAACAACTCATATAGATAAAGGCTCAGAAGAGCCGTCATAGCATATATTGCAAACAGGGGTCACAAGACCCATCATACAGAGCATACAAGCAACAAGCGGAAGCATTACATGTCTGGGTACAGACATCTACAAAAGAAAAAGGCTGAAGAGCCTGACTATCTACAACATCCGATCAAGATCGTAGCTGAGGTACTAGCTACTAGTCGAAGTCCATGGGAACACTAGTAAGACCGGAGTCTCCGCTGCAAAAACATAAATAAAGCAACATGAGTACAAAGGTACTCAGCAAGACTTACATCAGATCCTATCATACATGCACTTGTATCAAGAGGGTAACGTGGGGTTTAGTTGCAGCAAGCCAGCTTTGACTCTGTGGCTATCCTGTTCTACGACTACCAGAAACTCTTGAGGTGAAACAACGTACACGAGTCCACTAATCACCACACAATACACTACTATGGATTCATCCCCGTCTCCCTACGAGAAGGCCATCCATAGCACTCACACATGTCTTGAGCATTTTATAGTATCCACTTCAAGTTGTCTATGTACCATGTAAGCATCCAAGAAGTCCATAACCGCGGACCCGGCTATTCGAATAGATCATGTTAACCCTGCAGGGGTGTACTTCTTCACACACGCTCTCGCCACTTACCGCCATGTACACATCATGTATCTCGGCAACCTTCAAGCGGAAGCCTGGCGAGGGTGTCGGCCACGACCTGACTAACCACACAAGACTCTAGTCCAGGTTTATCGCCTATTCGGGTTCCATCCGCAAGGAGATCCGGCCGGGGTGTCGCTTACGGCCCCAAACGATGTGTACAGGGTTCCCGAGCCCACCAACCGGGTGCCACTCGGTACACCGGGCCACGTGTGCCTAGTCTGTCCCAAGCCCACCCTGCCGGGTGCCACTTGGTAGAAAAATAGCACTACCTACAAACACCAGAAACTAGTTGCGACTCCTGGACAGAGATCTAGTTGGTTAATAAGTCGAGAGGGCTTGGAGCGCCCGGAGCCCAATGTGTGGTAGTATCGAGTCATTGGACAACATACACAGAACTCAGGGCTTAAGGACGGTTCCAGTGAGACAACCCACCATGTACTCCTACATGGCCTCTCACCGCTACCTTTACCAAATCGTGTTCACACACTTCACTCTCAGCATCAGAACATATCGTAACACTCCAATTCATTCCCAATGAATCAGACCTGACACAACTCTAAGAAATAGCAGGCATAGCATGGTAGGAACACATCAGTGGCTTCAATCAACTCCTACACATGCTAGTGGGTTTCAACTATTTACTGTGGCAATGACAGGTCATGCAGAGGAAGGGGTTCAACTACCGCAGCACAAAGTAGCAGATGAATCGTTGTTGTCCTAATGCAATAACTGAGAGCAGGAGCGAGAGAGTAGGGTTTTATCGAGATGAACAAGGGGGTTTGCTTGCCTGGTAAATCAACAAGGGAGGCACTGCTTCACAGACAGGTACTCTGGAACGTCTCCGGAGTAGGACCTATCGAGAAGGAACGGTGCCGGCAATCAAAACACAATCATATGCAACAATATGATGCATGAACATGGCATGTAGATGTGATGCTGTTTGAGCTAATGCATCTAGTAAACATTTGGTTTGTAGTCCATTTGAACCAAAGGTTCAGATGCATTTCTAAATTAAGTCTCTTATATATGCCATAATGTGTTTTCCCATATTCAGCATGTATAAGTTGGTTTTTCATGCATGAAACTAGTACATATGGAAAGGTTGCATTTTTCTGATAATTTTTCATATATAAATTATTTTAATCTGAGCTACGGTTGAATTTCTATGAATTTTTGAAGTTTAAAATCATTTTCTGGATTTTCCTGATTTAATTAAATCCAGAAATTATATACTGCGCCAGCATGACGTCAGCACGACGTCAGCGGGTCAACGCGGCTGTCCAGGGTCAAACCTGACGTGTGGGATCCACACGTCAGTGACACTGGGGTTAACCCCGAGTCAAACCCCGGGCTGATTAGCTTTGACTAATCCCTGGGCCCACTGGTCAGCGTCAGTAGGTGGGGATTAGTGCCTAATTGGCAAAACCACGTCAGCCCGCCAGAGTTCTGGCCGGCGGCGACCATTAGCGCGGCGGCGACTCGCCGGACTTGCGCTACAGGCGGCGTTTGGTCGCGCGAAGACCACCGGGGCGTAGCCCGTCGTCATCCGCAACCAGGGGAGCTGGTGGGGGGCTGCGGGGGCACCGGAGCTCGCCGGAGCGAAGCTCGGGGCGGCCGCCGGAGTTCGGCTGTGTTCGGGGGCGCGGCTGCAGCGTGCAAACGCACGAACTAAAGCGCTAGCGGGGCACTACGAGGTGCGGCGAGAGTGCTAGGTGCACTGGCGTGGCCAAAAGGTCGCCGGAGCAACGCCGGCGACAAGCTCGAGCGGAGGCGAGCTTCGGCCATGGCGGAGCTAAGGCCTAGACGGGGCAAACGGACACGGGGAGGAGGGGGTTCGGTGCGGGGGCTCACCGCGGAACCAGCGAGCGCGAGGGCGAGGTCGGGGATGCCCGGTAGCTTCCGAATCGCCGGCGAGGATCCACGGCGGCCGGAGGCGAATTTGGCGACGGCGACGGCTCCACGGGGTGTCCGGAGGGG
>NC_041390.1:134842235-134853429 GCF_002162155.2 Triticum dicoccoides | reverse complement strand
TGGCGATGGCTATGGTGAACGGCGGCGGCGGTGGTTCTCGGGTGCGCTCGGGGAAGAGAGAGAGCAGGGGGGGAGGAGGAATGAGAGGGCCTGGGGTGCGTGGCCGTCTCCGTGGCATTGGGAGGGAGTCCGGGAAGCAGGAGGTGGCCAGCAGGGGGGGAGGTGGCGCGCGCGCATGCCGGCGAGCGTCGGGCACACGCCCTCGTCCTTCTGTCCGAGGAGGGAGACGACAGAAGGCAGCGGGGGTGGGCTGGGCCGCCAGCTGGAGATGGGCCAGGTAAGTGGCCCAGGTAAGTGGCCTAGGTAAATCTCTCTCCCCTTTTCTGTTTTCTTTTCTAATTTTCTGACATTTGTTTGATTTAATAAATATATTAAATCATTTAATTTTATTATGCCAATTTTTGTAGGGGCTAATGGTATTATTCCAGAGCTCTTTTATAATTGGCATAATTTTTGGACCATATTTCATATATATAGAAATATATTTCCAATGCAAATATTTATTGAATTAATCCAAATGGCCAAAATAAATGTCCATGAGCTCCTAAAAATATTGTTTTGATTTTTATCTCTGTCCAATATTTTCAGAGGGCAACATGAGCATTTTCTTGAACCCTTTTGGAGAAATTTTTATTTGGGTCATTTTCAAAAATGATTCTGAGGTTTCCACCAATCCTCATTTCAAATTTAAATGAAATTTAAATATGATGCACAAATAGCTAGCTAGTCTAAGTCATACCAGACTAGGGATGTGACAGGTGGACCAGCGGTGGGGAGTGTTTTTGGGGCGGGCGGGGCGGCGCACCGTCGGCCGCGGTCGGCGAGGGGCGGCTATTTGGCCGGTGTTGGCTGGCGGCTCAGGGGGGTGAGGCTGAAGATGAACTGCATGCCCTTGATTTCGTATCCAATGGCTGCAAAATCGACTGACCAGACATGAAAAAGTCAGTCGACTAACGTGTAGCCTCACCTCTAGTGCGTTCAGTTTCGACAATAAAATTCAGTTTCGACAGCAAAATCCAGTTTCGACAGTTAAATTCAGTTTCGAAAGTTAAGTTCAGAGATGAGAGGCTGATGTATACATCTAGCACTTTGGCGTTATGTATTTTACGTCATCTATTGGAGATGCTATTAGAATTCCACTCAGGTTAACGTTGTCTCTCTTGTCCTGCTTCAGCCTCGGCATCGTACAACTCACCGGAGCTGCTGCACCGACGAAACCATCCATCACAGTGGAGCACTACCTCGGGCTCCATCTCCAGACGCCTAAGATCTTCTTCCCCTCCTCTGACAGCCAAGTTAGCCAGAGCATCCTCACCGGCCAACCCAATCACCCTGAGATCGACATGGCTTCGCCAAAGAGGTTGTACACTTCTTGTAGTTTGACTTAATCTCACCATGCTTCTTTGCATCCTGTGATCTTCCAATTCTTGTGAACCAAACACCCAGATTGGCAGAAATCCTATGTTTTTAAATTCTATGTTTTGCACATGCATTCCTATCCTATTCCTGTCTATTTCCTATCCCTGCATTGTTAGAATCCTCAAGTTCAAACAAGCCCTTACACAATTACTTCTGTTACAGATATGTGTCAAAGAAAACCTTGTGTGGTTTGTCCTGCTCCTGCAGTGTTGTGTTCCACCCCAGCTCAGCTGCTCCAACGATGGAAGGGTTCACCACAGCAGGGATCTGCTCTCTAGACTGTCTTTCACCGCCTCAGATCTTCTTCCCCACCGCCAGTAGCCACGACAGCTACATTACCATCATCAACTGAGCAGATGACCTTGAGGACTACACGGGTCCACAAGAGAGGTCGCACTCTTCCGTGTCTGCTTACGTTATGCATTGCTTAATATGATGACATGCTATTTATCATCGTGTTCACCTATTAGACTCCGACTCAGGTCCAAACTTATGCTGAAACTTGAGTTTTTAAATGGTTGTAGGGTACATATTGGAGCTGCAATCAGTACTATCTGTCTACTATCGGGTTAATATCGGGTGTCTACTATGAGTTTCATGTTGGGTGCAAACAAACATTAAAGGAGCCATTATCTGTATTTTTTAACTATTATTTGCCTGTTATCATTTGTTTTGGGTCTATCCACAGTTTGCTACCATCACTCTGGATTTGTGCATGCACTCCTTACATAATCTCACTATGTTTTATTCCTATGCATGTCAGTTATTGTACACAATGGAACTGAACATGTAGAGCAAAAGAGACGAGCCTTGCGTGGCAATAAAATTTCATGCAGACGTCACTCCATGGTGGGCGCAAAGGCAGCCCCCTCCAGCCATTTCAGATCATAATCAAGAGGAAGGTAAGTGTTCTGAGGGGGATTCAGAAGCAGAAGACCACTCCAATTTACCCCATGAGGTCTTCGCTCTAACTTGGCATGCTGATGTTGGTAAAATCATGCATATGGTGCCTTGCATTGCTTACTGTATACATCAAAGATGTCATCTGCTTAGTTTAGACATGCTTTGTGTCAATGCCATCTATTTAGTTTCTTTATCGTATATGTGAATCATGCAATGCCATCTTGTTTAGCCAGGCATCATATATGTGAATTTGGCAATGCCACCCTAGTTAGCCAGTCATCTTATATGTGAATTATATCATGACATCATTTTTATTACGTGTTAAATTTGTCAACAATTTTAGTACATTCAATTACTCTTCCTGTGCATCAGCCATTCGGCACGGTCATGGAAAAATCTGGAGTGGAAATAAGGTCTTCAGAGCAGACAATGCTATCTGACGAAGCGCATGTCTTGCTGGTTACAGATAGCTCCTTAGAGGAGGATTCAGAGACAAATGACCAGTCCTATTCCCCCCCCCCAAGGTGCATGCTCTATCTTGGCAGGGTTATGTTGCTCATATCGTCCGTATGGTATCTTGCATTGCTATGTCATTTGCTTAGTTTAGACATGCTTTGTGTGAATGCCACCTGTTTAGTGTCTAATTACCATATATGTGAATTATGCAATGCCATCTTGTTGCAAGACATTATATATGTGAATTATGCAATGCTATCTTGCTGCAAGGCATTATATATGTGAATTATGCAATGCCATGCTGTTTAGCCAAGCATCATATATGTGAATTATATCATGCGTCCTTTTTATGTATTTCTCATTGCTTTTGTCGACAATGGTTGTATATTCAACTGCTCTTCCTAGGCATCAGCCACTTGAATTGGTGATGGAGAAATCTGGAGTGAAAACAAGGTCTTCAGAGCAGACAATGCTACTTGGTGAAGCAGATATCTTGCTGGTTACAGATAGCTCTTCAGAGGAGGATTCAGAGGCAGATGACTAGTCCTATTATCCCCCTGAGGTGTATGCTCAAACTTGGCAGGGTTATATTACTCATATCATGCATATGTTGTATTACAATGCTTAGTTTTTACATCATATACACGATATTGAATGCCATCTCCTTAGTTGACACATCATATATGTGATTGCCCTCTGCTCACTTCCTTAGTATATAAAGCATATATTTGAATTATATCATGCCATGATGTTTACATAGACAGCATGTATCTAAATTATGTCATGCCAACCCATTTTCTAAAGACATAATACAGTTATATCATCTCATCCTGTTCACACTTCACATAGTCATCATATTTTGAATTATGCCATTCTATCCATGAATTATATCATGCCATCATGTTTCCATCGACGACATGTTTGTGATTTATGGCATGCCAACCACTTTAATAGACACATCGTATAGTTATATCATGTCATCCGGTTTACATAGTCGTCATATTTTGAAGTATGTCATTCTATCCTGTTTAGTTAGCCATCATACATGTGAAATTGTGTCATGCTATCCTGTTTAATTAGCCATCATATATGTGAAATTATGTCCTGCTATTCTGTTTGGTTAGACAACATAAATCTGAATTATTTCATGCCCTGGTTTCTTCCCTACTATCCATTGCACCTATCTATATTACAATGTCTCTACATTCAATTACTTTTCTTGTTTATCAGCCATTTCAATTGGAGGGGGTGATGGAAGTATCTGTGGGAGTAAAAACATGGTCTTCAGAAAAGATCGTGCTACCTGTCGATGGAGATAGAACCATGGTTGTACTTGCCCAAGAACCAGCCCCACCACACATAACCCAGACTCACGTAGATTGTACCCCTACCCAGTTGGACAGAGAACCAGCTACACCCCTTCTAACCCCAACCTCAGTAGATAGTAACCCAGTTCCCATTGACACAACACCCTCTCCACCACAGAACACCCAAACACGAGCAGTTAGTAAGGCAGCTGCAGTGCCCAAAGCACGAGGACCACCACTCCAAACCCCAAGTCAATGCTTAAAGCAGAAGAAGAATTGTTCTCAGGCCAGGTTCCGTAGCTATGGTTCATACTACTTTGATCTTTCATCACTGTATTTACTCATACCAACTAATTTCAAATTTGAAGGATGCAATGGAAACTCCAATGGCGCAACAGGTATGTTTTAAACCTGTTTCTTTGACGTGTTTGCTGTTGTAACTTTCTCTATGTTGATTTCAGTTTCAATTGAATAAATAGTTATATTCTCATGCCATGCACCTTACAAGTGTTGTTATTTCTATGTAGTTTCCCACACTTGTATTCTGTCTAAGCTGCTTTGTCTTAAATAGATATGATTCGAACGGTATCTATCTTGATTTGGCAACATAAACTAGAATGATATAGACCATACAGTGACCATACTACATAGATATATGTTTGTTTCATGTTGTTATCCTGTCCACCTTACTACTGAACTGGTTTACCAAAATGAGTTTCATATACTACATTGTAAACCTGTGGTGTGTTTGTTTGTTTCTCTTTTAGAATGCAGATAAAATATTGGAGAAGAGCACCCCATTATGAAATAGTACAGGAAGTAATGCAGATAAGGTTCAAGATAGTGAGACATCCCTGTTGGTCTCCAAGAAAGTTGATAAAAACTATATTGAAGACACTGAGACAACCCCAAAGTCCTGTCTTGATGTAGTGTTTGAGTTACTGGCTACTACTGCTGGCACCAACTCTTCGAACTCGCTGCCTGAATCAGTTCAGCTTCTTGAGTCTCAACTTCAAGTTGAAAGACATTGATCAGATGTTATGCGGCAGGAAGCCACAGGACTGAGGAAGTCCCTGCAGAATTCAGATGCATACTTTCTTTTGCAACAGCAAGTGCTGGAGGATCTAAGCTCCAAACAAGAGAAAGTTAATAAGCTTGCTAAGCATCTTGCCAGCATTATGGGTACCCAAGATATTGTTTCTTGAGCTCTTCTGAAGTGGCTTCAGTTCTGGACTTGTTTTGCTGCGGCGTTTATATGCTGCTTTATTCCCTATATTTGCACTGGTGGCGAACTTTGATGCCCAATGGATGTAATATGTGTAATAGCCGTGATAGCCTAGCATAAGTTGCTTGCCTGTTTATTTCCTTATTGCCTTGTTTATTTATTTTCTTGTAGTCAGTGCACTTCTTTTTCTGTGGTTTGCTAGTGGCCGCAATAACCTGTTTTTAAAACTAGGCCACATTAACCATGGGCTACATATTTACTGTAGTTAACATGGGCCTTGTACGGGTCGTACAAACAATGGGCCATCTAAGGTCCATAGAAACAACAAGCCTTCTACGGGGCATAGAAACCATGGGCCTTATACGGGCCGTTGACACAATGGGCCTTCAACGGGCCGTATCATCAATGGGCCTTCTATGGGTCGTTTGATCGGTTGGCCAAACATGGGCCAATAACAGCCACATTATGGCCGTAAATGGGCTAGAATTGAAATCGTCCATTCATGGGCCGACCATAAGAGGCCGTCGTTAACCGGTCGTATTTGATGACGCTATGAAAACGGCCCAACGTATTAATGGGCCACAAACGGACCGACTGTCACCGTGGGCTGAATTTGGCCCACAAGCAGAAAATGACAGTAACGGGCCGAAAGTAAACAAATGTTGGAAATGTGCCCAAGAATAAATGGGCCCTAAGAAGGCCGAAAGATAACATGGGCTAGAAACAGCCCAACGGAATAATGGGCCGTTAATGGGTATAAAGTGATACACTATTCATCACGGGCCAGTTTTACCACGGGCCGTTAATGGGCTGAGGTTACTAAGGGCCTCATATGGGCCGAAAGACGTCATGGGCCATACATGGGCCGGAAGTTAAAACAGGCTAGAATTATATTGGACGGCCCAGATGACGCTACTGGGCCTAATTCGGATAGGCTGTAAACGGGCCCTGGGTTAGCAGGCTGTAAATGGGCTATATGCGAACAAGCCGTTAACAGGCTTGCCGTGCGCCGGCCCGCCACCTTTTGACCAAGTCAAACGGGCCGACCTTTTCATAGGAATGGGCCTCTGTTGGGCCATGCCACGTGTCGACATATCATAGGCGCTTTGGGTCCAATGAGTGGATGACATCTGTCCCAACGGTGAGCCGACACGTGTTCCCTCCAGCTAATGATGATTTTACACGTGGAAAATCCCCATTGGTCGGGGCTGTTAACGGGTTATTGGATCCAAAACCGGACCCGATAGCTTAACGGCATTCCGTTACGGTGGATGCCACGTGTCGGTCACCCTTGACGAAAGCACTTCTGTGACATGCGATTTATCATCATGGAAGTGGACACTTTCGTGATGATAATTTTGGTAATGTCATGGAACACTTCTACACAGCACACGTATGACTATCTTGATTCTGTCATAAAATTGTCATGGATGTACATGCATGACACAAAATGTAACCTACTGTGACAAACACGTATCATCACGGAAGTGTATTTTTTGTAGTGAATAGTTTTGCGATATAGAGATGGAATATGTGGGAGGTACTACTAAACGATTGTGGTTAGTAAGAATATTGGTGTTAAGGTTCACTACAAGAAATATGTCAACTAGTGAACTTCTGTCAGCGACCCTAAAAGAATTGGTCATAGATCTACGACCATTTGACATCAATTGGTCAAAAGCTGTTCGGGGGGCTCCAAACCCTCAACTATATCGACCATTTTGGTCAAAAAGGTCGTAATTTCCTTACACGAAATGGTCATAAAGCAGACAACACTGGTCTGTTGCCTTATTTCTAGCTGATCACGACCAATATAGATTGTAATAACCTTGTAAATTGTGGTGGATTGCTATGACTAGGCGCCACCTCATCAGTTTTGCCTATGTGTCATGTCCATGTGTCAATTTTTGCCCTAGGTTGTGAAGCAACCTATATTTCTGTCATTCCCAAAATTCCCCAAAAAATCTCTTAAATTCTTTGGGTCATATCTTCGTAAAATATGTAAAAATCCTTCCTTGCCTAGTTCAAAAATAATTCAACAATACTCATTTTCCTATTCTGTTTACAACAATACTTTGTGAAGGAAGTGCTATTTGTATATTCTTGATTGCCCTCAAAATTTTTGGGCACTCTTTCCTATCCAAATCATTGCCTCATGACAAAATTCAGCTCCATTTGCCTAGTAAATCTTCCTCAGCAAATTTCCAAAGTTTTTTTCCACCTAGAAGCATTGTGAAGGAAGTACCATTTTTATATATCCAAATGACATGAAATTTATACAGTTCCTTGATATGCCCAAATTATCACCCTCCTCCAAATTGTAGCTCAGTAAAATCATCTATGTGAGCCCAGGTTCAATTTATATTTTATGGCCAGATTGGCACATTGCAAAGCAAGTGTTATCCAGATCCCTCCTATTACCCTCAAACTTTTTGGGCACTCTTCCATACCCAAATCATTGCCACATGATAATATTCAGCTCCATTTTCCTGGTAAATCTTTCTCAGGAAATTTCCAAAGTTTCTATCTCAAGACAAGCTTTGTGAAGTAAGTACTAGCTAGGCTTACCCAAATGATCTGAAAATTTACAAGGGCATGACCATACCTATGTAACTTACCTACACCAAATTTGAGCTCATTTCATTTATCCAATTTCTCTCGCTAATTTCCCCAAGTTTTTGTCCAGGGAATAGCATTGTGAAGGAAGTACCACTTTGGCATGTCCAAATGGTATCTATTTTCTACAGTGCTTTCATATGCCCAAATAACCACCCCCACCAAATTTCAGCTCAATCCATTCATTATTTTGAACCCAACTTCAACATTCATATTTTTTTCCAATGTGGTACTTTGCAAAGCAAGTACCACCTAGGCTCCTCCTTTTGAGCTAAAAAATTGTGAAACGGTCTTCTTAGTTGATGATCATCCTCAGCCAAAACTCACGCCATGGGCCACGTGCATTTCCCGTATCGCTAATCAAACACTTGGCTGCTAATTCATGTTTGAGCATAGTTAGGTCTCCTCGTGAGAATCTTATGTTGTAATTTTCTTCCTAGCACCTGCCTGGGGAGTACCCAACCCCCTAGACATGCCTAGGCCTCCTAGAACACATGGCAACGCCACGACCATACGGTGACCACGCGACGGGCATGCGAGTTTACGCGCTCTGGAGTTGGGGCCCTTGTCCACCGTCCAAACCTCGATGTATCACCACCCAACCATGTATTTCTAATTAAATATATACTTATATACCTAGAAATTATTTTTGTAAAAAATAAAGAGCAAATTATAAGGTAGATGCAGTTCAAAATTGACCCGCTTCATACTGAATCGGCACAAATTTGTCTTTTTCACAAGTGGTGGATCAAAACTTTTAACACCCAACCATTTTGTCAATTGCGCATTAATTATGGCCTAATATTTTACAAAAATTATTTGGTCCAATTTTGCAACAAATATATGGTAGCTCCTTCACAAAAAAACTCATTTTGGGCATTCAAAAAATGGAAAATGAATTTTCCGTGCAAAGAAAATGAAAACTCCCTTAGGCAACATTGTTTGGAATTTCAAGATGCACCCTTGTGCACAATATGAGATCATTTGAACAAACTATGGCATGAATGGGGTCATAAGATTGATCATTTGGCTTGAAAACCCTGAATCTTCACGCATGATAGCTCATTTCTGAGAACACTTTTTTAAAACAATTTTCGTATTAGAAGTTTATTATTTTTCCTGGAAACTTGGTCGCATATAATGACACAATGCGAAGGCTTTCCAATTTTTTGATTTTTTTGAATTTTTATGCACGTTTCGAAATGCGATCAAAACGACGGCTTTGACCGTTCCGAGCTAGTGGTTGAATCTTAGAAAACTTTTGATGTTTCTCTGATTAAATAGATACTTATATACCTAGAAATGATTTTTTGAAAAAATAAAGAGCAAACTATGAGGCAGCTGCAGTTCAAATTTGACCCGCTTCCTACTAAATTGGCGAGAATTTGTCTTTTTCACCGGAGGTGGGTCAAGGCTTTTGACACCCAACCATTTGGTCAATTATGAATCAAATATGGCCTAGTATTTTAGAAAAAATGATTTGGTCCAAATTTGCAACATATATATGGTAGGTCCTTCACAAAAAGAACTCAATTTGGGCACATGGAAAATGGAAAATGAATTTTCCGTGCAAAGAAAATGAAAACTGCCTTAGGCAACATTGTTTGGAATTCACCCATGTGCACAATATGAGGTCATTTGAACAAACTATGCCATGAATGTGGCCATAAGATTGATCATTTGGCTTGAAAACCCTGAATCTTCACGCATGATAGCTCATTTCTGAGAACACTTTTTTAAAATAATCGCCGTTTTACAAGTTTATTATTTTTCCTGGAAACTTGGTCACATATAATGACACAATGTGAAGGTTTTTCAATTTTTTGAATTTTTTATGCCCGTTTCGAAATGCGATCAAAACGACGGGTTTGACCGTTCCTAGCTAGTGGTTGAATCTTTGAAAACTTTTGATGCTTCTCTGATTAAATTGATACTTATGTACCTAGAAATGATTTTTTGAAAAAAATAAAGAGCAAACTGTGAGGCAACTGCAGTTCAAATTTGACCTGCTTCCTACTGAATCGGCAGGAATTTGTCTTTTTCACCAGAGGTGGATCAAGGCTTTTGACACCCAACCATTTGGTCAATTGTGAATCAAATATGGCCTAGTATTTTAGAAAAATGATTTGGTCCAATTTTGCAACAAATATATGATAGGTCCTTCACCAAAAGAACTCAATTTGGGCACTCGGAAAATGGAAAATGAATTTTCCGTGCAAAGAAAATGAAAACTCCCTTAGGGAACATCGTTTGGAATTCCAAGATGCATCCTTGTGCACAATATGAGATCATTTGAACAAACTATGCCATGAATGTGGCCATAAGATTGATCATTTGGCTTGAAAACCCTAAATCTTCACACATGATAGCTCATTTCCAAGAACACTTTTTAAAAATAATTGTTGTATTACAAGTTTATTATTTTTCCTAAAAACTTGGTCACATATAATGACACAATGCGAAGGTTTTCCAATTTTTGACTTTTTTTGAATTTTTTATGCCCGTTTCGAAATGCGATTACAACGGCGGGTTTGGTCGTTCCTAGCTAGTGGTTGAATCTTTGAAAACTTTTGATGTTTCTCTAATTAAATGAATATGTATGTACCTAGAAATGTTTTTTGGAAAAAAATAAAGAGCAAACTATCAGGCAGTTGCAGTTCAAATTTGACCCGCTTCCTGCTGAATCGGCGGAACTTGGTCTTTTTCACCAGAGGTGGATCAAGGCTTTTGACACCCAACCATTTGGTCAATGTGCATTAAATATGGCCTGGTATTTTAGAAAATTGATTTGGTGCAATTTTGCAACAACTATTTGGTAGGTTCTTCACAAAAAAACTCATTTTGGGAACTCGAAAAATGAAAAATGATTTTTTCGTGCAAAGAAAATGAAAACTTCCTTAGGCAACATTGTTTGCCATTCCATGTTTGTTATTTTCTTGAAAGCTAGTTCACAATTGGTGACACAATGAGAAGGTTTTTTATTTTTTTGAATTTATATGATCATAAAATAGCTTAAAAGATTTTAACATCTTATTTTTAAATCTATCACGACCAATTTAGTTGGTCATAATGTTGTATTGCGTTCTGATTGGTCCGTGGACCAGACACACGGATCATGCACGAAAAACCATTGGATCCTCCCGGATCCAACGGCAGCCTTCACCCCTCGCCTCCCCCAACAACCCCACGTGAGGCGAAACCCTAGCTCTGTTCTCCCCCGTTTTCCATCCACCCCGCCTCCTTTCTTTCTTTCTTTCTCTCCCTCCCC
>NC_041390.1:134812618-134842101 GCF_002162155.2 Triticum dicoccoides | reverse complement strand
CGCCCCCCTCGTCGCCGCCACAAACCCCTCAGAACCTCCCCGCCACCCACCTTCGCTGCCGCCCTCACTCTTCCCTCGTCTCCCTCGTCCTCGACCAACCACGCGGCCCGCAGGGCTCTCGCATCGCCGCCACTCCACGCCCGCGCACGACAGAAGAGAAGCCCGAGGTCCTCCTCCGATGCTCCTCTGCCTCCCTCGCCCGCGGGGCTCTCTGCTCCACCTCGACTGGCCGACGCAGACATAAGAGAAGCCCTCATCGGTCGCAGGTCCTCGACTCCGCCGTGGCTACGTGGAACCCTCGTCGTCTGGATCCAGCCGCCGTCATAGCCATGCTGTTCACCCCGCGACCCTACTCCAGCAAGAGAACCCTCGCCCTCGTAAGAGACCCACGCACCCCTCTCCTCCGGTCCATGATTCTTCTGCTGCTTCTCGTGCGGGGAGAGACACGGACGGAGCGGAGATCGATCGGGCAAACGCCGCCGCCGACGCATCGGAGCATGCACGCGCGCGACGCCGTCCCCGCCTCGCTCGGTCTATCGCGTCGTTCACCTTGCCTCCTGTTCGCCGCATTGTTCTGATTTTAATTTCTCCGCGGTTTTTTTGACAGGCCTGGGAGTTAGGGCGCGATGGCGGCACCGCCGGCCAGGGATCGGGCCGACTACGACTACCTCATCAAGCTCCTCCTCATCGGTGACAGCGCTGAGCCCCCCTGTTCCCTTCCCCTCCTTCGTCTCTCAATCCGCGCAGGATCTGGCGGCTTATTCGTTAGGCGGTTTGGTTTCCATGCGCCAGTTGAGATCTGGCACCCTAGATCATTTTTTGCGGAGGCTGCTGTGTGCCCATGTGAAATCTCGAAGGGCGATAGAATCTAGCCTCTTGTGTTTATTGTATGGATGGTGTGTGCTCTGTGAGAGGAGTACCTTTTTCCTGCATGAAAATTATACAAGCAATGGTAGCTGCGTAGTCATAGAACTGATGCAAGTGAGGATGTAGTTAGTTAGATTGATCGTCACATGCAGTCAGGAGCAAGCTCTTGTTCCTATAACTATCTGTCCTGGTGTTAAGGAAATCGCATGGTTGTTATGATTTGTACAAGTAGGATAACGAATTTCATTTTATCTTTCCCCTTAAATGTGTAAGTAACTGAACCAGGATTAAGCAAACCACTAGCTTTGCCCCTATTTCTGTGACCTTACCATACCTGTATGTTTTGGTTATGTATCCTCTCCTTTTTTTTCATACAATGTGGAATTTGTAAATGATGCATAGCCTTACACAGCATTTCTCAGTTTTCATGTCTAAAGAAGCATTTATGGTTTACTGCCGGTGTTGTTGTCCTGAGCTATGATGTGTGCTTGTGGAATTCTGTTCGGGGTTGATCTGCTTGCTCTGATCCGCTTGCTCATGGTTATTTTGGGAGGGGAAAGGGGATTTACGCTGGCCTGTTCCTGTAGCCAGGTGTACTTTGAATTATGGATAGTGCGGGGTGCATCTCGTGGGGTTTCAGGGGTTCAAAGGGGTTTGGCATCTTGTCTTGGCTTATTGATTAGCAGCAGGCATTTCATATGTAGTGGGGTTGTGTCGTGGGTACCTGGGTAACTAAAATTGCTTCTGTTCTGTAACTGTATGCTTCTAGGAATGTCACATTGCAACATGCAGACTATGGGTCTAGATCTGGCAGTTGAAAGTGCTTAATCTTTCTATAAGTTTCAACTGAAGCTATGTGTATACAATAATTTACCGAGTAAGCAAACTTATGTGAATATACTACGCTTGATGTTGATCATTTGGTGCATTAGTATGTAGTTCTCATTGTTAGTTCTTGTTTTCTTGATTCATTTATACTATATGATTCAGGTTTTATACTTTGCCAGTAGGTAGCTCATACTGCCCGCTTGCTTCTGCTTTGAATATTGTGGTCTGCATGCTTTAGTCACTGTGCCCTTAGTTCTTTTTTTTAGTGAGCTATGCTTATCATCAGAAACTCTTGGTGATGATGTTATTCCTCTTTTGGTTCATGTGTTGCAATTATATACCACATAATTCTACACCATGTGGTGGACTTAAGTATCTTAGTGACTTAATTTGATGTGTGTATTTCTGTTAATTTTAAGCTTCTGTTGCTGTGAAAATGTACCTTACTGACCGTATGTCTATTTATTGTGTACTTCTTGCATGAGGAGGTGACTGGTGATGCGGCGCGCCAAGCAGCAGTAGGGGAAGGGGGTCTCCTGATCAAGGAGGTGGAGGAGTAGGGGTGTGCCTAGCCGGCAGCCCTGTCCTGCTCGTGGG
This sequence comes from Triticum dicoccoides, assembly GCF_002162155.2. NCBI lineage: Eukaryota > Viridiplantae > Streptophyta > Magnoliopsida > Poales > Poaceae > Triticum > Triticum dicoccoides. The sequence goes on along the minus strand of NC_041390.1, from coordinate 134,839,809 downwards.
GGAGGGGCAGGAGGGGTCTGCTCCTCTGCTTCCATTGCGACCGCGGCAGGTAGCTCCTCCATCTCCCTCCCCCTCTTCCTGTGCTCACTAGTTCTGCTGCTAAGTTGACGAATATGTGATGCACTTGTCCCAAGGAATTTTAGAGGGATCTGTATGAACAAGTCATGTTTTTATTTTATTTTATTTAGGTTGTTAGTTACCAAACAGAGAGGGAAGATGAGCTCCTGCTTGGATTTTTTCTGCTAGCACATGATTTGTATGTATGCAATCATCATCTGATTTGATGCTACCTTGTCGTTCATGCTGTGTGCATTGATTCCCACAAACTATAACCTGATTTGATGCTACATTGTCTTTTTTCAATTGATGTTGTAGCATAAGGTGGACACCGTAATGAATAATTTTGTTTCATCATGTCCTGCTTTACCCAAGTCAGATTGTTTTTGGTTTGTACTTTGGACCCTGTGTGTTTCTCACATGAACTAGTGTTGTTGTAACATGAACAGTAGTTGGTCGCTGCTATCTAAATGTGATCATTGCAAGGAGGAACCACTGTTTGGTTTCATCTCTTCCTCATTTGATCATTTTTATGGCCCATATGCATGCTACGTGTTGGCTGACTTGGCATGACGTGCACGAAAACTGTTTGGGCATCCATACTAAACAACACTTCTTAATTTTTCATGTAGACTTTCTCTTTCCCTTCTTAATTTTCATGCATGTTTCTTTCCAAACTTGATCTTACTACTAAATAGCATCCATCACCTGTTGTTGTTGTTGTTGTTGTCGTTGTTGTTGTTATTCACCCTATCCTTGCTGTTCTGTTTTCTTGTTGGTAGATATTTTGAGTAAATTCAAGGCGAAAGATGTTCAAAGAAGCTCCAAGGCATTCTTATATAGCAAGTTATATAATAATAGCTGGGTTATCTGGGATTTTAATGTATCTTCTCTTTGTTTGTGAATGAAATAGTAATTATGTATGTGATTTAATGTATCTTCTCTCTGTGAGTTTCATGTATTATTCAGAATTACAATTTCTGTTTCATATGAAATAGTAATTATGTATGTGATTTGAAAATGTGTGCAATGGAAACATGACTCATGTGACCCACTTATCAAAATAATTTGAGCACATTTGAAATTTCTGACGTGTGGGACCAGTGTATGATATTATGATATTTGGGGCAAATGTAAAACAGTGGAAAATAAAATGGCAAAACATAAAAGATCATACGCTGTAAAAGGCCGAATCTAGAAATAAAAAAGGCCAAATTGCTGGGCCAGGCCCATGTAGCTAGCAAAAATTAATAGGAAAAATAAATATTAAAAAGGCTGAATTGTTGGGCTAGGCCCATGTAGAAAACCGAATTGGACTGGGCTGATTCTTGTGACACATCAGCTTGCCACGTTGGATGCCTACGTGGCCTGGGGAGGTTGCTAGTGACCAAAAATTTGGTCGTGGAACCAACGACCTTTTACATATCACAAAGAAGGTCACTAATTTCAGTTTACGACCGCCAGCTTTTGACCATCTGTTTTTGTCACAAAAAGGTCGCAAATGAAAAACAATGACCTTTCAGTGACCAATAGTGATGATCGCAAGTTGACATATTTCTTGTAGTGGTTTGTGATTCCCAAAGCATGCACGTATAGTCTCTTGTTTTGCTATGAAGTTGGAGCATGATTTATTATTGATTGTCTTCCTTATGAGTGACGGTCGGGGACGATCGATGGTAATTTCCTACCAATTTATCCCCCTAGGGGCATGCATAGTAGTACTTTGCTTCGAGGGCTAATAAACTTTTGCAATAAGTATATGAGTTCTTTATGACCATGGATTATACGCACACTTACCTTTCTGCAATTTGCTAGCCTCTATGGTACCATGCATTGCCCTTTCTAACCTCGAGAGTCGGTGCAAACTTTGCAGGTGCATCCAAACCCCGTGATATGATACACTCTATCACACATAAGCCTTATTATATCTTCCTCAAAACAGCCACCATACCTACCTATTATGGCCTTTCCATAGCCATTCCGAGATATATTGCCATGCAACTTCCACCGCCTCTGTTTTGATGACTTGAGCATTCATGTCATATTGCTTTGCCTGATCGTAAGATAGCTAGCATGATATTTACATGGCTTGTCCGTTTTTTGATATCGTTGTTATGCTAGATCATTCCACATCCGGGTACACTGCCAGAGGCATTCATATAGAGTCATATTTTGTGCTAGGTATCGAGTTGTAATTTTTATTTCTTTTGAGTTATAAGTAAATAGAAGTGTTATGATCATCATTATCCATTTTTAGAGCATTGCCCCAGTGAGAAAAGGATGATGGAGACTATGATTCCCCCACAAGTTGGGATGAGACTCCCGACAATGAGAGAAAAAAAAGAAAAAAAAGAAAGAAAAGAAAAAGAAAAAAGAAAAGAAAAGAAAAAGAGAGAAGGGGCATGCTAATTCCACACTTGTGCTTCAAAGTAGCACCATGTTTTTCATATAGAGAGTCTCCTATTTAGTCGCTTTCATATACTAGTGGGAATTTTTCATTATAGAACTTGGCTTGTATATTGCGATGATGGGCTTCCTCAAATGCCCGAGGTCTTCATGAGCAAGCAAGTTGGATGCACACCCACTTAGTTTTCAAGTTGAGGTTTCATACACTTATAGCTCTTAGTGCATCCGTTGCATGGCAATCCCTACTCCTCCAATTGATATCAATTGATGGTCATCTCCATAGCCCGTCCGTTAGCCACGTCGATGTGAGAATTTCTTACTCTTTTGTCTTCTCTATATTTACCCATATCATCATACTCTATTCCACCCGTAGTGCTATATCCATGGCTCGCGCTCATGTATTGTGTGAGGGTTGAAAAAGCTGAAGCGCATTAAAAAGTATGAACCAATTGCTCGGCTTGTCATCGGGGTTGTTCATGATAAATACTTCGTGTTAAGAAGACAGAGCATGATAAGACTATATGATTTTGTAGGGATAGCTTTCTTTAGCGTTGATATTTTGAAATACACGATTGTTTGTTGGGATGCCTTAGTATTGATGTCTTTATGTAGAATTATAGACTATTGCTTTGAATCACTCGTGTCTTGATATTCATGCCATGACTAGACATATGATCAAGTTTATGCTAGGTAGCATTCCACATCAAAGATTATCCTTTTTATCATTTACTTACTCGGGGACGAGTAGGAATTGAGCTTGGGGATGCTGATACGTCTCCATCGTATCTATAATTTTTTATTGTTTCAGGCCAATATTATACAACTTTCACATACTTTTGGCAACATTTTATATGATTTATTGGACTAATCAATTGATCCAATGCCCAGTGCCAGTTCCTATTTTTTGCATGTTTTTTGTTCCGCGGAAACTCCATATCAAACAAAGTCCAAATGCGACAAAAATTTACGGATAATTATTTTGGAATATATGTGATTTTTGGGACTTGGAATCAATGCAAACGGAGGCCCACGATGCCCAAAAGACACCAGGGCACCCAGGCTCCAAGCGTGTGGTGGTGGGTTGTGCTCACCTCGTATGTCGGTTGGGGCTCTACTTCGGGCGTAAGGAAGCTTATATCCGGAAAAAATCGTGTTAAAATTTCAGCGCAATCGGAGTGACGGATCTCTGGGAATATAAGAAACGGTTTTCGGCTAGATCCGAGGAACGCGAAACGGAGGAGAATAGAGAGGGAGATCCAATCTCGGAGGGGCTCTCTGCTGCCATGAAGGCCATGGACCAGAGGGGGAACTCTCCTCCCATCTAGGGGGGAGGCCAAGGAATAAGAAGAAGAAGAAGAAGAAGAAGAAGAAGAAGGAGGAGGAGGAGGAGGAGGGGGATCTCTCCCCCTCTCCCACGGTTGCGCCGGAGTGCCGCCGGGGCAAGGATCGGGACGACGATCTACATAAACAATCTTGCTACCGTCATCACCAACTCGCTCCTCCTCCATGGAGTGGTGTAACACCCCTTCTCTCTACTTAAACATGGTGCTTAACTCCATATATTATTTCCCAATGATCTACGGTTATCCTATGATGTTGAGTAGATCCGTTTTGTCTTGTGGGTTAATCGTGATCTTGGTTGGTATGATTGTATATTTTATTATGGTGTTGTCCTATGGTGCCCCCCGTGTCGCGCAAACGGAGGGGCCCTGCCATAGGGTGTTGCAATATGTTCATGGTTTGCTTATTGTCGGTGTTGCGGGGGTGACAGCAGCCTAAACGCGGATAAGTGGGTTATGGCGTATGGGAGTAAAGAGGACTTCATACTTAATGCTATGGTTGGGTTTTACGACCTTAATGATCTTTAGTAGTTTTGGATGCTTGCTAGGGATCCAATCATAAGTGCATATGATCCAAGTAGATAAAGTATGTTAGCTCATGCCTCTCTCTCATGTAAAATTACAAGAAGGATTACCAGTACTTGTTATCGATTGCCTAGGGATAAATGACATTCTTGTTGACAAAAGCTATCTACTTTTATTATCTCGCAATTTATTCGTAGTTTTATTCTCGCAAAGTACTCGTAGTTTTATTCCTACCAAATAGCTTCATACTTATTTTAGGTAAAGCAAACATCAAGTGTGCGTAGAGTTGTATCGGTGGTCGATAGAACTCGAGGGAATATTTGTTCTACCTTTAGCTCCTCGTTGGGTTCGACAATCTTATTTATTGAAGAAGGCTACAAACAATCCCCTATACTTATGGGTTATCACATACTCAGGGAGAACACTTTTATCTTGAAATTTAGTGAAGGGATCATCTTATAATGCTAGCGCCGTTCTAAGAAAAATAAGATGCATAAAGGATAAACATCACCTGCAATCAAAATATGTGACATGATATGGCCATCATCATCTTGTGCTTTTGATCTCCATCTCCAAAGCATCGTCATGATCTCCATCGTCACCAGCTTGACACCTTGATCTCCATCATTGCGTCGGGGTCGTCTTGCCAACTATTGCTTCTACAACTATATTTCTAATGCATAGCGCTAAAGTAAAGCAATTACATGGAGCTTGCATTTCATACAATAATTAAGAGACAACCCTATGGCTCCTGCCGATTGTCGATATTACAAAACATGATCATCTCATACAATAAAGTATATCACATCACGTCTTGACCATATCACATCACAACATGCCCAGCAAAAACAAGTTAGACGTCCTCTACTTTGTTGTTGCAAGTTTTACATGGCTGCTACGGGCTTCTAGCAAGAACCGTTCTTAGCTACGGCAAAAACCACAACAGTGATTTATCAAGTTTGTTGTTTTAACCTTCTTCAAGGACCGACCATAGTCGAATTCGATTCAACTAAAGTAGGAGAAACAGACACCCGCCAGCCACCTTTATGCAAAACTAGTTGCATGTCAGTCGGTGGAACCGGTCTCATGTGCATGGACATGTAAGGTTGGTTTGGTCCGCTTCATCCCACAATACTGCCAAATCAAAATAAGATGTTGGTGGTAAGGAGTATGACTATCACTGCCCACAAATCTTTGTGTTCTACTCGTGCATATCATCTACCCATAGACCTGGCTTGGATGCCACTGTTAGGAAACGTTGCATGGAAAAAAAATTCTACGCACACGCAAGATCTGTCAAGGAGATGCATAGCAACGAGAAGGAAGAGTGTGTCTACCTACCCAGATAGACTGTAAGCGGAAGCATTTGTTAGCGCGGTTGATGTAGTTGAACTTCTTCGCGCTCCAACCGATCGAGTACCAACGTTCGGCACCTCCGCGTTTAACCACACGTTCAGCTCAGTGACATCATCCGCCTTCTTGATCCAACAAGACGGCGAGGTAGTGGACCAGTTCCGGCAGCAGAGCGGCGTGGTGACGGTGATGGTGAAGCTATCTCCGCAGGGCTTCGCCTAAGCACTACGAAAATATGACCGAGGGCGTAAACGTTGGAGGGGGTGCCTCACACGGCTAAGCAATTGTTCTGGTTGGGCTAGGCGCCCCCCTCCCACATATATATAGGTGGGGGCGAGGGAGCAGCTAGGGGCTCCCCCAAGTAGGCCGAATCCTGCTTGGGGTCCTTCCCAAGTGGCGCCCCCGTACCATATTTGTCGGAGGGGGAAGGAAAGGGGGAGAGGGAAGGAAGGGGGAGGCCGAATCCCCCTTTCCTTTCTCCCACTTGGTTGGCTGCCATAGGAGGGTGCGCCAGCCCCTTGTGGGATGATGTGCTCCCCTCTAATGGCCCAATAGGCCCATTACCCTCCCGACGGTGTCCGGTACCCCCTCCGGTATTCCGATGACTACCCGGTACACTCCGAAACACTTCCGGTGTCTGAATACCATTGTCCTATATATCAATATTTACCTCTGGACCATTCCAGAGATCCTCGTCATGTCCGTGATCTCATCCGGGACTCTGAACAGCATTCGGTCACCAAATCATATAAATCATATAACACTATATCGTCAATGAACGTTAAGAGTACGAACCCAACGGGCTCGAGAACTCTATAGACATGACCGAGACACCTCTCCGGTCAATAACCAATAGAGGAACTTGGATGCCCATTTTGGTTCCTACATATTCTATGAAGATATTTATCGGTCGAACCTTATGACAACATACGTAATTCCCTTTCTCCATTGGTATGTTACTTGCCCAAGATTCGATCGTCGGTATCCTCATAACTAGTTCAATCTCATTACCGGCAAGTCTCTTTACTCGTTCCATAATACATCATCTTGCACTCCTTAATAAGTTTTCTTGCAAGACTTCTTATGATGTGTATTACCGAGAGGGCCCAAAGATACATCTCTGATACTCGGAGTGACAAATGCTAATCTCGATCTATGCCAACTCAACAAACACCTTCGGAGATACCTGTAGAGTATCTTTATGATCACCCATTTACGTTGTGACATTTGATAGCACACAAGGTATTCCTCTGGTATCCGGGAGTTGCCTAATCTAATAGTCGAAGGAATATGTATTTGACATTAAGAAAGCAATAGCAATAAACTGAATGATCAATATGCTAAGCTAACAGATGGGTCTTGTCCATCACATCATTCTCCTAATGATGTGGTCGTGTTATCAAATGACAACACATGTCCATGGTTAGGAAACCTTAACCATCTTTGATCAACGAGCTAGTCTAGTAGAGGCTTACTAGGGACACGGTATTTTGTTTATGTATTCACACATGTATTTAAGTTTCTAATCAATACAATTCTAGCATGAATAATAAACCTTTATCATGATTTAGGAAATATAATAATAACCATTTTATTATTGACTCTAGGGCATATTTCCATCACATATAACTATTATACCTTTGTCTGAAGAACCATTCTTCTTATCTGCTAAGTACTTCTTACAGTTCCGCTTCCAATGACCTTTCTGTTTGAAGTAGAAACATCTAGTCTCTTCATTGGCTCCGCCCTTGTTCTTCTTCTGGGAGGCGGTCTTACCAGCACCAGTAGATTTCTTCTTGGACTTGCCCTTCTTGAAACCGGTAGTCTTGTTGACCATCAACACTTCTTTGTTCTTCTACATCCCAGCTTCCGCAGTTTTGAGCATAGCAAACAACTCATTTGCACATTTCTCCATCCCGTTCATGTTGTAATTCATGATCAAACCATCGTAAGATGGGGTAGTGAAGCAAGAACAATCTTTGTACCGAGTGTTGGCTGAATTCCAAATTCCAGTGAAGCAAGCCTATCAACATAGCTAGCAAGCTTCACAATATGCTCACTCATGGAGGAACCTTCCTTCATCTTGCATTCTACCAGGGCCTTGGTTAATTCAAACCATTCGGTCCTTGCCTTCTTGTACAGAACTTTCAGTGACCCAATTACGAATTGAGTGGTGGATCGTTCAAAATGCTTCTGTAGTTCAGGATCCATGCAAGTTAACATGAGGCATTATACTGACTCATAGTCATCACTACGAGTAGCATGAGCAGCAACTTTTTCTGGTACAACATCCTTTGAAGGAGCTTCACCTAGGGGTTGATCCAGCATGTACTCCTTCTTAGCACTCCTGAGAACAAATCTCAAGTTTCGGATCCAATCCGCATAGTTCCCACCATTTGCAGCCAACTTTTCTTTCTCAAGCATAGGGGCTAAGTTGAACATATTATGAGCTATCTACAACAACAAACACACAAATAAATTTAGACAAAATTAATAATTAATTGTAGAACTAATGTATAAACAAGTTTAATATAAAGTGCACTCCCACCCAAATTAATATCTCTCATAATTAATTGTGAGTGATTCGAGATCCAAGTCTAGTTCTCAGCCATTGATGTGTGCATCACTGATGACGGGAATTTGACCGGTGGCCAAGATTTTGCCGATCATATCTCCATACGACTCTTGTTCATCTTTCGATGCTTTATTCTCCGAGCTCAGAACTATTCTGCCAGAACTTCAAGACAACCTAGTGCAATCTGCATGTATGGTCTGACCATCGCTGCCTTACACCCAACAATCCGTTTGTACTCATGTGAACATGACGCACTCCGGATCATTAAGTGTTATAGATGGTTGCTACACTGGGAAGAGCACCTTTTGACTTGATATTTTAGTGAGATCACCCTAATAATTGACTAACTTATCTCATGAGTTCTCGTTGAGTTTTGTGTGCATGAAGTTTTTAAGATTTAGGGAAACCGCGATATGAAAGGAATTAAGGAGACACAAAAGCTCAAGTTTGGGGATGCCCAAGGCATCCCAAGTTAATATTTCAAGAAGTCTCAAGCATCTAAGCTTAGGGATGACCCGGTTGGCATCCCACCTTTCTTCTTCAACAACTATCGGTCAATTTTGGTTCAGCCTAAGTTTTTGCTTCTTCACATGATATGCGCTATCCTTATGTAATTTTATTTTGTTTTGCTTGTTGTTTGAATAAAGTACTTAAGATCTAAAAAAATTATGAGAAGGAGTCTTCACATAGTTACATAATTATTCGACTACTCATTGGATCTTCACTTATATCTTTTGGAGTAGCTTGTCATTTGCTCTAGTGCTTCACTTATATCTTTTTAGAGCACGGTGGTAGTTTTATTTTGAAGAAATTATTGAACTCTCATGCTTCACTTATATCATTTTGAGAGTCTCTCTAAACAGCATGGTAATTTGCTTTGGTTATGAATTAGTCCTAATATGATAGGCATCCAAGAGGGATATAATAAAAACTTTCATATTAAGTGCATTGAATACTATGAGAAGTTTGATTCCTTATGATTGTTTTGAGATATAAAGATGGTGATATTAGAGTCATGCTAGTGAGTAATTGTGGATTGTAGAAATACTTGTGTTAAAGTTTGTGATTCCCATAGCATGCACGTATGGTGAACCGTTATGTAACGAAGTCGGAGCATGATTTATTTATTGATTGTCTTCCTTATGAGTGGCGGTCGGGGGCGTGCGATGGTATTTTCGTACCAATCTATCCCCCTAGGAGCATGCGCGTAATACTTTTTTTCGATAACTAATAGATTTTTGCAATAAGTATGTCGGGACCCCGATTCTAAGTCACACCGATCTAGCATGTAACACCTCATATCACTTTGCGGCCTCACGCACGGTATCCCCACAGGTGTCGCCTTACCATGGCCCGGGACCATTTATGCCTTTTGGCTCACGTATATGATAGTGTCGCTAGCATCCATATGACAGAGAACCCGGGCCGACATGGCTAGTCGTGAACCCAAAGCGGCACAGCCCTATGGAGACAGGCATACATGAATCACATCGAGCATGTCGGTCAACAGCATATGAATCCGGGCTGTAGCACTGGGCTAACAGGACTCCGGAAGTCACCACGTGACATTTCCCCGAAGGGACAGACATAGGAACAAAGTGGAACACATGCCGTCCAGTCAAGTGTTCTGAGCAGTAGTGCTAGGCTAGCAGGACTCCGGTGAACCGGGCTGTAGCAGACTACTATGGCTCAAGGAAGCACCAGACTACATTTCCCCATAAGAGAGGCTGCCAAGGATAAACGACTAGATTGTCGGATCCCACACATAGCAATACACGTCACACGTACGCATAACATGCAAGTATGTGCTGTACAACATGGCATCACAACATAACGCAACTCATATAGATAACGGCTCAGAAGAGCCACATAGCATCAATACAAACAGGGGTCACATGACCCATTATTCAGAGCATACAAGCAATGGAAGCATTACATGTCTGAGTACAGACAACTACAAAAGAAAAAGGCCGAGAAGCCTGACTATCTACAAGTCCACCCAAGGGTGCAAGATCGTAGCTGAGGTAACAAGCTACTCGCCGAAGTCCAAGCGGTACTACTAGTGAGACAGATATCTCACCTGCAAAACATAAATAAAGCAACATGAGTACAAAGGTACTCAGCAAGACTTACATCAGATACTATCATACATGCATTTGTATCAAGAAGGTAATGTGGGGTCTAGTTGCAGCAAGCCAGCTTTGACTCAGTGGCTATCCTGTTCTACGACAATGAGAAACTTCTTTGAGGGGAGGCAACGCACACGAGTCCACTAATCACCACATCAATACACTACCATGGATTCATCCCCGTCTCTCCTACGAGAAGGCCATCCATAGCACTCACACTTGTCTTGAGCATTTTAGAGTATCCACTTCAAGTTGTCTATGTACCATGTAAGCATCCAAGAAATCCATAACCGAGGACACGGCTATTCGAATAGATCATGATAACCCTACAGGGGTGTACTTCTTCACACACGCTCTCACCACTTATCACCATATACACTTCATGTATCTCGGCAACCTTCAAGCGGAAGCCTGGCAAGGGTGTCGGCCACGACCTAACTAACCACACAAGACTCTAGTCCAGGTTTATCGCCTATTCGGGTTCGATCCGCAAGGAGATCCGGCCGGGTGTCGCTCACGGCCCCAAACGATGTGTACAGGGTTCCCGAGCCCACCATCTGGGTGCCACTCGGTACACCGGGCCACGGTGCCTAGTCTGTCCCAAGTCCACCCTGCCGGGTGCCACTCGGTAGAAAAATAGCACTACCTACAAACACCAGAAACTAGTTGCAACTCCTGGACAGAGATCAAGTTGGTTAATAAGTTGAGAGGGGTCGAGTTATCGGAACCCAATGTGTGGTAGTAGCTAGTCATTGGACAACTTACATAGAACTTGGTTCTTAAGGATGGTCCCAATGAGACAACCCACCATGTACTCCTACATGGCCTCTCACCGCTACCTTTACCAAATCGTGTTCACACGCTTAACTCTCGGCATCATAACATAACATAACACTCCAATCCATTCCCAATGAATCAGACCTGACACAACTCTAAGCAATAGCAGGCATGGCATGATATAAGCATAACATGGCTCAATCAACTCCTACACATGCTAGTGGGTTTCAACTATTTACTGTGGCAATGGCAGGTCATGCAGAGGAATGGGTTCAACTACAGCAACATAAAGTAGCAGTTGAATCGTTGTTGTCCTAATGCAATAAAAGAGAGCAGGAGCGAGAGAGTGGGATTGTATCAGAATGAACAAGGGGGTTTTGCTTGCCTGGTAGATCAACAAGGGGCACTGCTCCTCAGACAAGTACTCTGGACCGGTCTCCGGAGCAGGACCTATCGAGAAGGAACGGTGTCGGCAATCAATACACAATCATATGCAACAATATGATGCATGAATGTGGCATGAATATGTGATGTTGTTTGAGGTAATGCATCTAGCATTTATTTGGTTGAAGTCCATTTGAACCAAAGGTTCAAATGCAACTCCAAAATAAGCTCTTATAAATGCCATTCATGTGTTTTCATATATACAACATGTATAGGTTGGTTTTTCATGCATGAAAATGGTACAGATGGATAGATTGAATTTTTCTGATCATTTTTCATATATAAATTATTTCAATCTGAGCTACGGTTGAATTTCTATGAATTTTTGAAGTTTTGAACACTTTCTGGAATTTCCTGATTAATTTTAAACCAGAAAATGAAATATTGCGTCAGCATGACGTCATGCCTGTGTCAGCGAGTCAACGTGGCTGACCGGGTCAAACCTGATGTGTGGGGTCCACACGTCAGTGACTCGGTTAGTTAACAGAGGAGTTATTCCTAATCTAATTTAGATTAGTGGCTATGGGGCCCACTGTCAGTCTCTAGGGGGGTAGTTAGTGCCTAACTACGATGCCACGTCAGCCCGCCGGAGTTCTGGCCGACGGTGACCAATAGCGCGGCGGCGACTCGCCGGAATTGTTCTACGAGCGGGGTCTGGACGCGCGAAGACCACCGGGGCGTAGCCCGTCGTCGTAGGCATCCAGGGGAGCTGGTGGGAGGCTGCGGGGGTGCCGGAGCTCGCCGGAGCGGGGCTCGAGGCGGCGGCCGGAGTTCGGCTCCGAGCGAAAACAGGCTGCGGGGCACGGTAGGGCGAACCCGCGAGTGCTACGGGTTCTTGGGAACGCGCTGAGTGTGTTTATGGGTTCGGACGCGAGCGGCAGTGGCTAGAACGACGGCGGTGACATGCGCGGCGGAGCCGAGCTCTCGGCCATGGCGGAGATGCGTCCTGGAGCTCGCGAACGCGAGGGAGAAGAGAGGGGTTTGGTGCGGAAGCTCACAGCGATCATGTTGAAGAGGTCAGCGGCTCCGGGGGCGGAATGGCGAAGCCGATCTCCGGCGTCCGGAGGAAGAAGACGACGGCGGGGACGGTGCTACGGGGCTTCCGGCATCACGTAGGTTGGTGGAGACGAAGAGGAAGGCGCGGTGGTTCTTCTGGAAGCATCGAAGAGGCGAGGGGTGGACGAGGGCCGCGGCAACGGCGAGCCGTGGCGACGGAGCTGTTCGGGGGGTGAGAGAGAGGGATCTAGGGGAGGAGGGAGAGCGAGAGGGAGTGAGAGAGGGCCGAGGGAAGTGTGTGGCGTCGTCAGGGGCCTCCAGCAGCGAGAGGGGAAGCGGGAGGTGGCCGGCGCGTGCTCGCGCGCGGCGAGCGCGTGCCTCTCGTCCTCCTGGCGCCAGGAGGACGACGACTGGCGTCGGCAGGAGGTAGGCTGGGCCAGCCTGCTGGGTCTGGGTAGATGGGCCGCCAGGTAAGTTGGCCCAGGTAAGCTCCTTCTCCCCTTGTTCCTGTTTTGTTTCTGTTTTCTAATTTTCTGACATTTGTTTCTGATTTAGTAAAATACTAAACCAGTTTATTTTCTTCTGTCAATTTTTGTAGGAACTATTTGGATTGCTCCAAATCTCCCCATCAATTTACAGAATTTTTGGACATATATTATATATATAAATATATATATCCGAAGCAAATAATTATGCCTTAATTCCAAATGGCCAAAATAAATATTTCTGAGCTCCTGAAAATATTTGTTAGAATTTTAACTCTGACCAATATTTTCATAGAGAAACATGAACATTTTCTTGGACCCTTTTGGAGCAATTTTTATCTGGGTTATTTCCAGAAATAATTTCTGAGGGTTTCACAAATCCCCATTTCAAATTTAAATGGAATTTAAACATGATGCACACATGACTAGCTTTCCTTGAGCATACCAGAACTAGGGATGTGACAACTCGCCCCCACTTGAAAGAATCTCGTCCCGAGATTCAGGAGTCGGCGGAAAGAAAGCGGGGTACTCAAGTCGAAGACGATCTTCACGCTCCCAGGTAGCTTCTCTCTCAGAATGATGAGACCACTGAACCTTGAGAAACTTGATGTTATGATGTCGAGTGACACGCTCTGCTTGATCCAGAATGTGGACGAGGTACTCTCGATAAGTGAGGTTATCTTGGAGATCAAGCGTTTCGTGGTCCACTCCGCGGAGGGGATCCGAGAAGCAACGCCTGAGTTGAGAGACGTGGAAGACATCATGTACTCGGGAAAGATGTGGGGGTAGTTCCAACTGGTAGGAAACCTCTCCTAGTTTAGCGAGAATGCGAAAAGGACCAATGTAACGAGGAGCCAACTTGCCCCTGATACCGAATCGATGGGTACCCTTCAAAGGGGTAACCCGAAGGTAAGCTTTGTCGCCAACTTCATAAGCCACTTCCTTATGACTACGGTCATACTGGCTCTTTTGACGAGATTGGGCTGTTTTCAAATTCTCACGAATGATGCGAACTTGCTCTTCTGCCTCCTGGATCATATCCGGTCCAAAGAATTGTGTTTCACCGGTTTCTGACCAGTTCAAAGGTGTTCGACATCTTCGTCCATACAAAACCTCAAAAGGAGCTTTCTTGAGGCTGGATTGGTAACTATTGTTATAAGAAAACTCGGCAAAGGGAAGACACTTCTCCCAATCCATACCGAATGAGATAACACAAGCTCTAAGCATGTCTTCGAGAATTTGGTTGACCCTTTCCACCTGACCACTTGATTGAGGGTGGAAAGCGGTATTGAAGGAAAGATGGGTGCCCATGGCAATTTGGAAACTCTCCCAGAAATGAGAAGTGAAGAGACTACCACGGTCTAAATTGATCTCTAGTGGGACACCATGAAGTGACAGTATTCGAGAAATATATAAGTCAGCGAGCTGACTAGCAGTGATACTCTCTCGAACAGGTAGGAAGTGAGCCACTTTGGAAAGACGATCAATGACTACGAAGATAGCATTATTCCCTCTCTTGGTCCTGGGAAAGCCGGTGATGAAGTCCATACCAACTTTATCCCATTTCCATTCAAGAATAGCTAAAGGCTGAAGGGTGCCAGCAGGTCTCTAATGCTCTGCCTTCACGCGACGACAAACATCACAGTTAGCAATAAACTGAGCGATTTCTCTCTTCATCCTAGTCCACCAGAACCTCTGGCGTAGGTCCTGATACATCTTAGTACTATCGGGATGAATCGTGAGAGGAGATTCATGCACCTCCTTAAGGATTAATTTCCGAAGATGCTGCTTCTTGGGGACCACCAGGCGATTCCCGAAGAAAACAACACCCCGATCATCTATAGAGAAACTACCAGCAATGCCCTTGGCAATGTTTCTCTTGATCCGGGTAATCCCCGTATCATGCCTCTGGGCTTCTATGATATGATCCACAAGAGTAGGCTTTGCCACCAAGGTAGAAAGGAATCCATGAGGAGCAATGTGAAGGTTAAGCTTACAGAATTACTCATGAAGAAGTGGTTGGCCCTGCTGCAACATGAGATTGTTGCAATAGGACTTACGACTTAGCGCATCAGCCATGACATTCCCCTTGCCCGGGGTGTAGGTAATCCCTAAGTCGTAATCTGAGATCAACTCCAACCAACGTCTTTGCCTAAGGTTCAAATCTGGTTGGGTGAAGATATACTTGAGACTCTGGTGGTCGGTGTAAATCTTGCAATGTTTACCGAGAAGGTAATGTCGCCATGTCTTAAGTGCATAGACTACGGCTACAAGCTCTAGATCATGTGTAGGATAATTATCCTCATGTGGATGCAACTGTCGAGATGCATAGGCAATCACATGGCGATCCTGCATAAGAATGCAACCTAGTCCCTGTCGTGAGGCATCACAATAGATAACAAAGTCCTTAGTGAAATCCGGTAGCACAAGTATGGGAGCAGAAGTCAAGCGTCTTTTCAGTTCCTGAAAACTGTGCTCACACTGTGGGACCACTCATACTTTTTATCTTTCTTCAGAAGTTCCGTGAGAGGTTTGGCCACTTTGGAGAAGTTCTCAATGAAGCGGCGACAATAACTGGATAGGCCAAGGAAACTCCTAACTTGTTTAACTGTTTCAGGTGGAGTCCAATCAAGAACGGCCTGAACTCTCTCGGGATTGACAGCAATGCCCTTACCGGTGATCACGTGGCCTAGGTAGGTCACTTCTGGCAACCAAAATTCGCAGGCGGTGCTCTCTGAGTTTTTCTAGCACAAGTCTAAGATGTTCAGCATGATCTTCCTCGTTCTTCGAGTAAATAAGAATATCATCGAGGTAAACCACGACGAACTTATCTAAGTACTCCATGAAGATCGAGTTCATTAAGCGGGAGAATGTAGCTGGAGCATTGGTTAGACCAAAGGACATGACGGTGTACTCATACTGACCATAACGAGTGACAAAAGCCGTCTTAGGAATGTCCCCATTTCTGATCTTGATTTGGTGGTAGCCTAACCTCAAATCCATCTTGGAAAAGACTGAGGATCCAGCGAGCTGATCATACAGATCGTTGATCCTGGGGAGCGGATACTTGTTCTTTATCGTGACCAAATTAACGGAACAATAATCTACGACCATCCGGTCCGTACCATCCTTCTTCTTGACGAAGAGGACGGGGCAAGCCCAGGGAGAAGAACTAGGATGGATGAAACCCTTTTGCAAGGATTCATCGAGCTGTTTCTTAAGCTCAACTAGTTCTAAGGGTGCCATCTTGTAAGGTCTCCTAGAGATTGGAGCGGTTCCTGGGATAAGATCTATGACAAACTCTACATCTTTGTCAGGTGGAATACCTGGCAGTTCCTCTGGAAAGACATCCGGAAAGTCACGGACTACCGGGATATCTTCAAGGTCTGGGAGAGGGCTGGCATTAAGAGAATAGAGTTGACGCTTTGCAACTCTGGTGGAGATAATGACTATCTTGCCAGATGGATGTGTGAGCTGAACAGACCTGGTGTAACAATCAATCTTGGCATAATGAGCTTTCATCCAGTCCATACCCAAGATGATGTTAATATCTGTAGACTTGAGGGCTATAAGTGATGCAAGGAATACAAGTCTATCAACAAGGATTTCATTACCATGGCTTATTCTGGTAGTTTGCCATCTAGACCCTGGAGTTTGGATTTCAAGTGGAGTTGGCATATCACAAAATGACATGTCGTGCAAACGAGCATAGCCTTCAGAGATGAAGGAGTGAGATGCTCCGGTATCGAACAGAACCGAAGCTGGATGGCAATTGACAAGGAGGGTACCAAGAACGACATCCGGATCATCATGAGTGTCTTTAGCTGAGACGTGATGCACACATCCACGTTTAGTGGGAGCTGACTTGACACTAATCATCTTGCGTGATGGCTTACCACGGCCAACAGACTTCTCAGGCTAGGGTGGAGCATAGTTGGTTTGAGAGCAGTCACGTGCATAGTGTCCTGGCTCTCCGCATGCGAAACAAGTCCCTGAAGTAGGACGTGGACCCGCTTTGACAAGCGGTCTACCAATAGGCCTGGGTGGAGCATACTGCTGAACTGGGTGAGGTGCCACACAAGATGGCCTTGGTGTATAACCGGGTGGAAGAGCGGAGTTCGGGACCCAAATCCGGCGCTTCTGCGAAGTAGAACCGGAAGAAGAACCCAAATCACGGGTGTGCTTACGAGACTCCTCCTAAGTGAGTTGAGCTGTTTCTGCGTTAATGGCCTTGTTCACAAGAGCCTGGAATGTGTTGCAATGATGCAAGTGGAGATCACGACGCAACTTGGGGTTGAGACCCTTCCGGAACCTAGCCTGCTTCTTGGCGTCCGTGGACACCTCTTCTGTAGCATAGCGGGCGAGGTTCTCAAACTCTCTACTATAAGCATCAACAACCATCTTACTCTGAGTGAAACTATAGAACTCTTCTCTCTTGCGGTCCATGAGAGCCTGAGGAATGTGATGCTCGCGAAAAGCCTCAGTGAAATCTCTCTAGGTGGTTATCTGGCCAGCTGGAAGCATAGCCTCATAGTTCTACCACCAAATACTAGCAGGACCTTCCAGATGATAAGCAGCATAGGTGACCTTGTCACTTTCAGCTATGTTCGTAGAACGCAGCTTGTGTGTGATACTACGGAGCCAGTCATCTGCATCGAGTGGTTCAATGGAATGATGGAAGGTAGGTGGTTTCAGACCAATGAAATCATAGATGGACGCTGACACTTTGTGCTGATGGGAGGTGTTCTCCTCAATACGTGCTAACAAGTGGTTAGACTCTCGCTTGTTCTTCTCAACCTCTAACATGAACTCTGCCAACGAAGACTGGTCGGGAGGATCCTCATCCCTACCATCTCCGTGGTTCCGGCTACGGGCAACAGAACTTCGGTTAACCGGCAACATCCTAATGAACCAACCAAGGAAACGAGGATGGATTCAGCATCATCATAAGGATGTAGATTATAGTACGAGAAAAATACTATCTCTTGAACTCCTAGGAAAATTCCGGCAACATAACGGCAGTAAAATGCTGAAAATGAGACATCCTGCAAATGATGGGGTAGCATCAAACTCAACAACATCACCCAAGGTTCTGAGATATTACTAAACAGACTACACCAGAGGTACTCAAACTGGGATATGACTCAGACCAACCAAACTTTAGAGACTATGGAGTAGTAACACGTGATCCTGATAGACGGAAGAGAAAGCCTAGTTCCTTAACCCCGTAGGAAAGATAGGATGACTCAGATCAGAAGGCATGAGGTATAAGGAGTAAAAAGAGCCTTACGTTCCCTTCCACAATCAATTCCCCTACATAACTAAAGAATTTGTAGACTCAACTTCGACCAGGTTGTCTTGGAAATCCTACAGGCAGTGAGGCTCTGATACCAAAGCTGTCGGGACCCGGATTCTAAGTCACACCGATCTAACATGTAACACCTCATATCACTTTGCGGCCTCACGCACGGTATCCCCATGGGTGTCGCCTTACCATGGCCCGGTACCGTTTGCGCCTTTTGGCTCACGTATATGATAGTGTCGCTAGCATCCATATGACAGAGAACCCGGGCCGACATGGCTAGTCGTGAACCCAAAGCGGCACAGACCTATGGAGACAGGCATACATGAATCACACCGAGCATGTCGGTCAACAGCGTATGAATCCGGGTTGTAGCACTGGGCTAACAGGACTCCGAAAGTCACCGCGTGACATTTCCCCAAAGGGAAAGACATAGGAACGAAGTGGAACACATGCCGGCCAGTCAAGTGTTCTGAGCAGTAGTGCTGGGCTAGCAGGACTCCGGTGAACCGGGCTGTAGCGGACTACTATGGCTCAAGGAAGCACCAGACTACATTTCCCCATAAGAGAGGCTGCCAAGGATAAACAACTAGATTGTCGGATCCCACACATAGCAATACACGTCACACGTACGCATAACATGCAAGTATGTGCTGTACAACATGGCATCACAACATAACGCAACTCATATAGATAAAGGCTCAGAAGAGCCACATAGCATCAATACAAATAGGGGTCACATGACCCATCATTCAGAGCATACAAGCAACGGAAGCATTACATGTCTGAGTACAGACAACTACAAAATAAAAAGGCCGAGAAGCCTGACTATCTACAAGTCCACCCAAGGGTGCAAGATCGTAGCTGAGGTAACAAGCTACTCGTCGAAGTCCAAGCGTTACTACTAGTGAGACATATATCTCACCTGCAAAACATAAATAAAGCAACGTGAGTACAAAGGTACTCAGCAAGACTTACATCAGATACTATCATACATGCATTTGTATCAATAAGGTAATGTGGGGTTTAGTTGCAGCAAGCCAGCTTTGACTCAGTGGCTATCATGTTCTACGGCAATGAGAAACTTCTTTGAGGGGAGGCAGCGCACACGAGTCCACTAATCACCACATCAATACACTACCATGGATTCATCCCCGCCTCTCCTACGAGAAGGCCATCGATAGCACTCACACTTGTCTTGAGCATTTTAGAGTATCCACTTCAAGTTGTCTATGTACCACGTAAGCATCCAAGAAGTCCATAATCGAGGACACGACTATTCAAATATATCATGATAACCCTGCAGGGGTGTACTTCTTCACACACGCTCTCACCACTTATCACTATATACACTTCATGTATCTCGGCAACCTTCAAGCGGAAGCCTGGCGAGGGTGCCGGCCACGACCTAACTAACCACACAAGACTCTAGTCCAGGTTTATCGCCTATTCGGGTTCCATCCGCAAGGAGATCCGGCCGGGGTGTCGCTCACGGCCCCAAACGATGTGTACAGGGTTCCCGAGCCCACCATCCGGGTGCCACTCGGTACACCGGGCCACGGTGCCTAGTCTGTCCCAAGTCCACCCTGCCGGGTGCCACTCGGTAGAAAAATAGCACTACCTAGAAACACCAGAAACTAGTTGCAACTCCTGGACAAAGATCAAGTTGGTTAATAAGTCAAGAGGGGTCGAGTTACCGGAACCCAATGTGTGGTAGTAGCTAGTCATTGGACAACTTACACAGAACTTGGTTCTTAAGGACGGTCCCAATGAGACAACCCACCATGTACTCCTACATGGCCTCTCACCGCTACCTTTACCAAATCGTGTTCACACGCTTAACTCTCGGCATCAGAACATAGCATAACACTCCAATCCATTCCCAATGAATCAGACCTGACACAACTCTAAGCAATAGCAGGCATGGCATGGTAGAAGCATAACATGGCTCAATCAACTCCTACACATGATAGTGGGTTTCAACTATTTACTGTGGCAATGATAGGTCATGCAGAGGAATGGGTTCAACTACCACAGCATAAAGTAGCAGTTGAATCGTTGTTGTCCTAATGCAATAAAAGAGAGCAGGAGCGAGAGAGTGGGATTGTATCAGAATGAACAAGGGGGTTTTGCTTGCCTGGTAGATCAACAAGGGGCACTGCTCCTTAGACAGGTACTCTGGATCGGTCTCTGGAGCAGGACCTATCAAGAAGGAACGGTGTCGGCAATCAATACACAATCATATGCAACAATATGATGCATGAATGTGGCATGAATATGTGATGTTGTTTGAGGTAATGCATCTAGCATTTATTTGGTTGAAGTCCATTTGAACCAAAGGTTCAAATACAACTCCAAAATAAGCTCTTATAAATGCCATTCATGTGTTTTCATATATACAACATGTATAGGTTGGTTTTTCATGCATGAAAATGGTACAGATGGATAGATTGAATTTTTCTGATCATTTTTCATATATAAATTATTTCAATCTGAGCTACGGTTGAATTTCTATGAATTTTTGAAGTTTTGAACACTTTCTGGAATTTCCTGATTAATTTTAAACCAGAAAATGAAATATTGCGTCAGCATGATGTCATGCCTGCATCAGCGAGTCAACGTGGCTGACCGGGTCAAACCTGACGTGTGGGGTCCACACGTCAGTGACGCAGTTAGTTAACAGAGGAGTTACTCCTAATCTAATTTAGATTAGTGGCTATGGGGCCCACTGTCAGTCTCTAGGGGGGGTAGTTAGTGCCTAACTACGATGCCACATCAGCCCGCCGGAGTTCTGGCCGACGGCGACCAATAGCGCGGCGACGACTCGCCGGAATTGTGCTACGAGCGGCGTCTGGACGCGCGAAGACCACCGGGGCGTAGCCCGTCGTCGTCCGCATCCAGGGGAGCTGGTGGGAGGCTGCGGGGGCGCCGGAGCTCGCCGGAGCGGGGCTCGAGGCGGCGGCCGGAGTTCAGCTCCGGGCGAAAACAGGCTGCGGGGAACGGTAGGGAGAACCCGTTAGTGCTACGGGTTCCTGGGAACGCGCTGAGTGCGTTTATGGGTTCGGACGCGAGCGACAGTGGCTAGAACGACGGCGGTGACATGCGCGGCGGAGCCAAGCTCTCGGCCATGGCGGAGATGCGTCCTAGAGCTCGTGAACACGAGGGAGAAGAGAGGGGTTCAGCGCGGAAGCTCACAACGATCACGTTGAAGAGGTCAGCGGCTCGGTGGGAGGTCTGGTGCGGGCGGAATGGCGAAGCCGATCTCCGGCGTCCGGAGGAAGAAGACGATGGTGGGGACGGTGCTATGGGGCTTCCGGCGTCACGTAGGTTGGTGGAGACGAAGAGGAAGGCGCGGCGGTTCTTCTGGAAGCATCGAAGAGGCGAGGGGTGGACGAGGGCCGCGGCAACGGCGAGCCGTGGCGACGGAGCCGTTCGGGGGGTGAGAGAGAGGGATCCAGGGGAGGAGGGAGAGCGAGAGGGAGTGAGAGAGGGCCGAGGGAAGTGCGTGGCGTCGTCGGGGGCCTCCAGCAGCGTGCGGGGAAGCAGGAGGTGGCCGGCGCGTGGTCGCGCGCGGCGAGCGCGTGCCTCTCATCCTCCTGGCGCCAGGAGGACGACGACTGGCATCGGCAGGAGGTGGGCTGGGCCAGCCTGCTGGGTCTGGGCAGATGGGTCGCCAGGTTAGTTGGCCCAGGTATGCTCCTTCTCCCCTTGTTCCTGTTTTGTTTCTGTTTTCTAATTTTCTGACATTTGTTTCTGATTTAGAAAAATACTAAACCAGTTTATTTTCTTCTGTCAATTTTTGTAGGAACTATTATGATTGCTCCAAAACTCTGTCGGATTTCGGGTTCCGGCAGACCCTTAAGGTTCGAACACTGGGGTGCGCGCGGAGATTACGCCTTCTACCTCTCCGTCTCACAAAGATCTAAACTACTGAAAGAACTGCACAAGGGACACAAGGTTTATACTGGTTCGGGCCACCGTTGTGGTGTAATACCCTACTCCAGTGTGCGGTGGGTGGATTGCCTCTAGGGGCTGATGATGATGAACAATACAAGGAAGAACAGCCTCGCGAGGGTCTGTTCTTGGCTGGGACGATGAACTGCTAGGAGGAGTTCAGCCACCTTTCTCTCTTTCTATGCCCCCAATCTCTAATTGCTCGACCGTCATCTCTCTCTATCTCTCTAGCCAACCGATCGAACTCATCCCTTGCTATGTGGGTGGCTGGTCCTATTTATAGAGGCCCTGGTCCTCTTCCCAAATATTGAGCGGGAAGGGAGCCAACAATGGCGGGCTAATTTGAAGGGGGACAGCAAGTATCAACTATCCTGACAAAAGCAGTCTTCGCCTGCGCAAATCTCTGGTGATGACGCCGTCTTGGGCTCCATAGTGACCTCTGTCTCGTTGTCCTCCTAGCCTTGGTCTCGTTGCACCGAAATGGCAACCTTTGCCTGATGCCTCGGTACTCCGCGGCTGCGCTTGTTCCCTTTGCACCAAAGAGGAAAGGAGGATGTTGCGCGGGCTGGCGCCCGCCTGGTACCCCGAGTCGTCACGGCTTGCATCACGGGCACCTCGCGAGGTATCCCGCCTTGATCTCTCCACCTCCTCACGAGCCAGCCTGACGAGGCCGTGCCTGAGGAAGGTCCGTGTCGTCCGCCCCGCGAGGCTTGGCCCCTCGCGAGGGTCTTGAGTCTTGTGTTGGTGAAGATGGGCCGTGCTGGGCCCCCTTTTGAGCCATACCGCAGGCCGCAGGCAGGCAAGTCTGGGGACCCCCGTTCCCAGAACGCCGACAGTAGCCCCCGGGCCCAAGGCGCGCCCGGGCTTGGCCGTGCCGAGAGGCAGAAGGGCAAGGGCGAAGCGCCGCGGGCCCTAATAGCCTGCGGCCTTGGGCGCTACGTGGCAGCTGATTGGACGTGGGTGGCACTGTTCCCCCAGGCCCCCTTATTCTGCGCCCCGCTAGGTGGACTTGCAGTTGTACACAGCCGCTCCCCTTCCTGTTTGCTCGGGCGTCCCCTGTTCTTCCTTCCTTCGAACGCCAACTCCTGCTTCCAATCCAATCTCGAATATTCCCCCTCCTTCCTATCGCCATAGCTCCGACGAAGAAGGAGAGTGGGAAGAAACCCGTGCCTCCGCCTTGTGTGCCGCCATCGGTGGCCCCCGCCGTCGGCCAGTCGGCCATACTCGATCGAGAGTGCCTGGGCAAGGTCAGCTTGGCTCTGTCCACCATCTTCAATGAGTGCGGGAGGACGACGGCCTGGCCCGCGCCCCACTTCTCCAGCAACAGGATCGCTATCGAGGTCCCATGCTTTGAAGACGCCCTGTGGGCGGGTCTGGTTCCCCCTTCTCTGATTTCGTCAATGCCGTTCTCCCATTATCAGATCCACATGATGCACCTAAGTCCTGAGTCCATCACCCTCCTTTCTGTCTTCGCCTTCGTTTGTGAAGCCATGGTGGGCATCCCTCCTTCGGTTGCCTTGCTGCGCCACTTCTTCTCGCTGCATCTCGTCGACCCTACCCAATGATGGGCGTGCGTGAGCTTCGCTGCCGAGCCTGAGACTGCGGCCTCTGGGATCGATTTCAAGCTCCCCTGCCCGCAGTTGGGTTCCGTGAGCGGTGGCTGTATGTGGATGCAGGGGTGCCCAGCCCCCTGCTATCGGAGCCGACCTCGCCTGCTGTCCCCAGTTCAGGTTGGGGCCAGGAGACGCTCGTGAGCCCCCGGCTCATCTTCGTCTGGAGCCACTTCGCGCTCCTGAGGAAGCTCGGCGTGACAACGCCCAAGGTGGTGAAGGAGTTTCTGCTATGCCGTGTTGCTCCTCTTCAACGCCACTCTCGCCGGATGTGGGCCTTCTGTGGGCGCGAGGATAACTTGAGGCTCCAGGAAGAGGACCTGGCTCCTGAGGTGCTGAAGTCGGTGCTCTTGGCCTTGCCCGGGGACCCCAACCCCGGCAGCGTCCGGCAGACGGGTCGACTTCATGAAGCAGATGCCCGTCTTTGATGTGTGGGGGCTGCACCCCGCCGGCCTCCAGGGACCTCGCGAGAATCCAGTGGTGGTGACTGCCCTTCCAATCGGCCAAGGCGTCTCCTCCTCAAGTGGCGGAGCAGGGAGGCAGGAGGCGCCGGAGGCCGAGGGGGCTCCTGATGAGGCGACAGCGCCGCGTGATGCTCTCGAGGGGACAGCTCCTAGGATCGGTGCCACTGAAGCTGAGGGTGGCAAGCAGCCGCCCCCAGCGTCTGTTGCTGAGGCTCCGGAGGCCTTAGCCGCGTCTTCTGGCGAGGTGATGGGCGGCACGCGCCAGGCAAGCGCCCCTGACGCGGATCACTCCGATGCTCCGTCTTCGTCATAGGTTGATCCTTGCCCTCTTCTCTTGGGCCACTTCTGCATGGACTTTGAGGCCCTCCGGAGGAAAAGGGAGGCCCTGGGTGATGACATCCCTTGTCGCGTGCTGAAGTGCAGGAAGTACTTCGCCACTGACGAGTGAGTCTTCTCCCTTCCTGGCTCCTGACCCTCTTGTTGCTTTCACTGATCCTTGCTCTGCAGGCCCCTTCCGGCCGAGCCCGCGGAAGTAGCCGGGGTGCCGCCTCCTTTGGCTTCGCCTCCTCTTCCGTCTTCAAGTGCTCCGGACAGCTCTGCCCTTGTGGTGAGGGTGACTGAAGGGGTGGACCATCCCGAGGTGCACCACGGCCCTTCAGTCCCCCCTGATTTTCCTTCACGGGCCCTTTCGTGGCATAGCCAGCCTGCGGTGGGCTTCTCGTCTGGTCGCGGATTGCGACTGGTTGAGGTGCCCCCTACGCCCTTCATCTGGAGAAGGCCTTGCTCCAGGCTGGGCTTCTGGTGCGGCACGCCCGTCCGTCGCGAGGGTGGCAGCCCCCAGCCCCCTGCCCGGTGGGGGAACGATGATTCGCGGCTCACGGCGCTTGCTTGGGGCAGATGATGGCATGGAAGATGTGCTCGAGCGCGCCCGGGAGCGCCGCGCTCGCCGCCAAGGGTTCCTTCGACGGGCTACTGACGCGGTGAACCTGCTTGGGGAGGAACTTGCTGACGAAGACGCACGCCTGGAGGCCGAGGGCCTGCGCCTGGCTGCAGGGAGGCGTGAGTTGGAGGCCGCCGTCGTCCTTGCGTGCCGTCAGCATGATCTTGATGATGAAGAGGCGAAGGTGTCGCTAGAGGCCGCCCGGGTGGCCCGATCCCAGGCTGCCGAGGAGGCTCGGAGAGCTGACCGGCGGCGAGAGGCGGCGGAGGAGCGGGCTCGGGAACTTCTGGCCTGGTGCCACTCACTAGAGGAGCAAGCGGAGCTGCACGAGTCGGCCCTTGCGTCGATGCGAGTGGCCTCCGACGACCCAGCTGAGCTCCTGAAGCGTGAAGAAGCGTTGACTCTGGAATCTGTCGAACGCACCCGCGAATACGAGCGGCTGGAGACGAGGGAGCGCTTGGTGACGCAGGCGGAAGACGAGGTCGCCGCACGAAAAGCTCGTGTCCTAGAAGAGGTCGAACGTCGGGTGGCGATGGCGCGCCAAGACCTCGAGCGCGAGTTCGAGGGGAGGCTGAAGTTGATCCGGGTCGAAGCTGAAGGGAGGACTGCAGCTTGAGGGTCAAGCGGGAGGAGGCAACGCGGCTGGCTGACGCCTCGCGGGCCGCCCTTGAGGTAGCGCAAGGGGAGTTAGCCGCCTCCCAGGCCGAGGTGCTCCGTCTCCGCCAGCGGGTGGAGGAGGCTGAGGGCGTCGCGCGCCAGAACATAGATGAGATACGTCAGCGGCAGGTCCTGGAGCACGTGCATGGCCCCATGCTCGCCATGCTCCGGGAGAGAGCTAGCGCAGCCTTGGGCAACATCTGTGAGGCAGCGGTCGGCGAGCCGCACACTGCCAACTATGCTGGCAACCTTCAGTTTTTCACCGCCGTGGTGACGCAGCTGGAGGCACGGTCGGCCAGGGCCGACAGGTTAGTGGAAGAGAGGAGCCGCGCCCTGCTCGGGCGCGCCTTTTCCCGTGTCTTCAGTCGTCTCCTGAACATGGATTCCCGCTTTGATTTTGATGCCATCATCGCCCAAGTTCCCCAGGCCGTCCGAGGCGATCTGGCACACTGGGTGGAAGACAACGTGGACGCCCTTGTCAAGGCCTTCGCTTCGGATGATGACGATGTGATCGTGGCCGCTGATGAGGGTGGTGCGGTGAACGGCCCTGACGCCGCTGGTGGCGACGCAGACAACGACGGCGAGTTCGGCGGCGCCAGCGATGGCTCGGGAGGTACTTCCG
The DNA here is from genome assembly GCF_002162155.2 of Triticum dicoccoides. Classification (NCBI taxonomy): domain Eukaryota; kingdom Viridiplantae; phylum Streptophyta; class Magnoliopsida; order Poales; family Poaceae; genus Triticum; species Triticum dicoccoides. The sequence goes on along the minus strand of NC_041390.1, from coordinate 134,813,173 downwards.
AGGACGCATTGGGGGATTGGTCCGACTGAGTGTGTATCGCTCCTGTCTTTTTTACCCTGCATGAATAGAACTCAGGTTTTTGACCTGATGGCTGTGAGAGCATTTTGGGAGGGGAAGCCCCTCATGCAAAACCTGTGTTCATCGTATTGGTAATTGTCATATTGCACGAGCACCCGCGCCTGGTGGTTGGCTGGTTTACCTTTGTTTCGCGCAAGCCCCGAAGCAGCCTGTGGAAGGGAGTGACGTCTTGGGTGCTGTTTAGCTGAATCCGTAGGATATGAGAGTGTCGTCGGCGGGAAGCTTCACAGGCGTTGGCCTTCTTCACAGGCTCCGGGCCTTTTCCCAAATGTGATAGCTTCACAGGCACTCGCCTTGCTTCACAGGCTCTGGGCCTTTTCCAAACGCGATAACTTCACAGGCACTCGCCTTGCTTCACAGGCTCTGGGCCTTTTCCAAACGCGATAGCTTCACAGGCACTCGCCTCGATAGCTTCACAGGCACTCGCCTTGCTTCACAGGCTCTGGGCCTTTTCCAAACGCGATACCTTCACAGGCA
>NC_041390.1:134718875-134812461 GCF_002162155.2 Triticum dicoccoides | reverse complement strand
TTTTCCAAACGCGATAGCTTCACAGGCACTCGCCTTGCTTCACAGGCTCTGGGCCTTTTCCAAACGCGATAGCTTCACAGGCACTCGCCTTGCTTCACAGGCTCTGGGCCTTTTCCAAACACGATAGCTTCACAGGCACTCGCCTTGCTTCACAGGCTCTGGGCCTTTTCCGAACAGGACAACTTCCACAGGCTCCCGAAAATCCTCCCGAGGGGGGGGAAGCAGCGGCAGTTCGGGTTGCGCACGAGCCAGGCCTGACCCGACTCGCGAGGGGCTCGCGAGGGGAGGCAGCCGTGACGAAGCGGTAACCCGAACACGAGAAATGGCTCGAACGAGAATAATCACCCCTTCCCCGAACACACGCAAATCTCAAATTCGAATCCAACTTAAATCCAGCGGGGGAAAGATACAGCCAAAGGGAAAGGCAACGAAAGCAAACAAAAGGCCGCGTCCGGCACCTAGTCTAGCCTTGGACGTCTTCTCACCAGCGCGGAGCTAAGTGCTGCCACTAGGCGTGGGAGGGAGCCCCATGGCCTGAGGTCGGCACCCCTGAGACTCCGGGGCGTGTACAACCCCACTCATTATTACGTGAGAGTGTCACGGGGCGGCGAGCTTCACAGGCACTGGGCCTTCTTCACAGGTCCTGGCCTTGCTTCATATCGCCAGATGAGGGCCCCGCCTTGCGCCACACTCTAGTGCCATCAGCAACGACTGGAACCCAGGACGCCGCCCGATGGGGTAGAGTGGTCGCCAGCGGTTCCCCCGACGACCACGGGTCCTCCGCCAGGGGCAGGCCCTGAGGCACCTCCCCAGCAGAGGGCCTACCTCCTGAGAACACCTTGCTCTGAATGCCGCGGTGGTGATGTCGGGTCCCTGCCCCTCTCCTGCAGCCCCCTGCGCCCTCCTCCCGAGGGGTAGGAGACTGTGGGAGCGGGGCAGCTGCTTGCCGCGGCGACCTGAACCTCCTGCGATCCATGGTTAGCATATACCTGCTCCTGAAGAATTAGTGGTGCCCGATAATCGTTGCCTCCAGCGTGGCCAGTGGGACCGTCCCGGGGCTCCTGGAAAGGTTCAGCTTCCAGCGCCTCGTCCCCCCAGTTTGGGCCGAGGAGCGAGCCTTGTCGGCTCTCGTGAGGGTGTCCTTGGTCCATCACGAGGGGCATGTACTCCTCCGGCGCCGTCATCCCGAATGCCACGCCGTGATGCCCCGCATGCCACGCGGTCCCGCCTGCCACGCCCACTGCGAGGTGGCAGCGCGGCCGCCTATTGGGGCCGCGGGTCGCGTTGAGTCCTTCTTCTTCGCGGGCCGAGGGCGGGGCAGCGCTGCCGCCGGTCCGGTGCTGATGGCTTCGCTGGCGTCCAAGTAGCCTTGGGGTCCGCGGGCGCGCGCGGAGCCCCTGCGCGGGTCGCCCTAGGCTTGAGATGGGAGCTGGGTGGAGAAGGGGTGAGCCCCCGAGGCGGCGAAGCCCAGGAGCTCCGCCACTCGCTCCAGCAGCACGTCGTGGCCGCCCTCCAGCAGTCTGCATCGCAGCAGCTCTCGGGCCACCGTGAGAGCGGCCCTTGAGTTCGCCTGCTCTCGGCGGGTGTACGGTGTCGTGGTCGCAGCGTGGTTGGAGGCCCTTGCTGCCGACCGTGCCTGCCGCAGTGTGAGAGTTGTTGAAGTCTGTCCGCGTCGCCCGCGGCCCGCAGCGCCCGGCGTACCGCGAGCTGCCTGGGGCACGGGGTCGCCCGAGGCGAGCGGTTCCGCGTGGGCGAGCCACGCAGCCCATGGGTCAGGGTTGCCCTCTTGGTCGCCGGGCATGGTGATGACGAAGCAACGGGCCACGGAGCGGTGGAGGACGAATTCCGGTGCACCCCTACCTGGCGCGCCAAATGTCGGATTTCGGGTTCCGGCAGACCCTTAAGGTTCGAACACTGGGGTGCGCGTGGAGATTATGCCTTCAACCTCTCCGTCTCACAAAGATCTAAACTACTGAAAGAACTGCACAAGGGACACAAGGTTTATACTGGTTCGGGCCACCGTTGTGGTGTAATACCCTACTCCAGTGTGCGGTGGGTGGATTGCCTCTTGGGGCTGATGATGATGAACAATACAAGGAAGAACAGCCTCGCGAGGGTCTGTTCTTGGCTGGGGTGATGAACTACTAGGAGGAGTTCAGCCACCTTTCTCTCTCTCTCTATGCCCCCAATCTCTAATTGCTCGACCGTCGTCTCTCTTTGTCTCTCTAGCCAACCGATCGAACTCATCGCTTGCTGTGTGGGTGGCTGGTCCTATTTATAGAGGCCCTGGTCCTCTTCCCAAATATTGAGCGAGAAGGGAGCCAACAATGGCGGGCTAATTTGATAGGGGACAGCAAGTATCAACTATCCTCACAAAAGAAGTCTTCGCCTGCGCAAAACTCTGGTGATGACGCCGTCTTGGGCTCCATGGTGACCTCCATCTCGTAGTCCTCCTGGCCTTGGTCTCGTTGCACCGAAATGGCAACCTTTGCCTGATGCCTCGGTACTCCGCGGCTGCGCTTGTTCCCTTTGCACCAAACAGGAAAGGAGGACGCTGCGCGGGCTGGCGCCCGCCTGGCACCCCGAGTCGTCATGGCTTGCGTCACGGGCACCTCGCAAGGTACCCTGCCTTGATCTCTCCACCTCCTCGCGAGCCAGCCTGATGAGGCCATGCCTGAGGAAGGTCCGCGTCGTCTGCCCCGCGAGGCTTGGCCCCTCGCGAGGGTCTTGAGTCTTGTGTTGGTGAAGATGGGCCGTGCTGGGCCCCCTTTTGAGCCACGCCACAGGCCGCAGGCAGGCAAGTCTAGGGACCCCCATTCCCAGAACGCCAACAAACTCCCCATCAATTTACAGAATTTTTGGACATATATTATATATATAAATATATATATATATATCCGAAGCAAATAATTATGCCTTAATTCCAAATGGCCAAAATAAATATTTATGAGCTCCTGAAAATATTTGTTAGAATTTTAACTCTGACCAATATTTTCAAAGAGCAACATGGACATTTTCTTGGACCCTTTTGGAGCAATTTTTATCTGGGTTATTTCCAGAAATAATTTCTGAGGGTTTCACAAATCCCCATTTCAAATTTAAATGGAATTTAAACATGATGCGCACATGACTAGCTGTCCTTGAGCATACCAGAACTAGGGATGTGACAAAGTATGCGAGTTCTTTATGACTAATGTTGAGTCCATGGATTATAAGCACTCTCACCCTTCCAGCGTTGCTAGCCTCTCTAGTGCCGCACAACTTTCGACGGTACCATAAACCCACCATATACCTTCCTCAAAACAGCCACCATACCTACCTACTATGTTATTTCCATAGCCATTCCGAGATATATTGCCATGCAACTTTCCGCCATTCTGTTTATTATGACACGTTCCATCAATGTCATATTGCTTTGCATGATCATGTAGTTGACATCGTATTTATGGCAAAGCCACCATTCATAATTCTTTCATACATGTCACTCTTGAGTCATTGCACATCCCGGTACACCGCCAGAGGCATTCATATAGAGTCATATTTTTTTTCTAGTATCGAGTTGTAATTCTTGAGTTGTAAAGTAAATATAAGTGTGATGATCATCATTATCAGAGCATTGTCCCAGTGAGGAAAGGATGATGGAGACTACGATTCCCCCACAAGTCGGGATGAGACTCAGGATGAAAAAAATAAAGAATAAAAAGAGGCCAAGAAAGAGAGAGCCCAAAAAACCAAAAAAATGAGAGAAAAAGAGAGAAGGGGCAATGCTTCTATCCTTTTACCACACTTGTGCTTCAAAGTAGCTAGCACCATGATCTTCATGGAGAATCTCCTATTTTGTCACTTTCAAATACTAGTGGGAATTTTTCATTATAGAACTTGGCTTGTATATTACAACGATGGGCTTCCTCAAAATGCCCTAGGTCTTCGTGAGAAAGCGATTTGGATGCACACCCACTTAGTTTCTTTTTGAGCTTTCATGAACTTATAGCTCTAGTGCATCCGTTGCATGGCAATCCGTACTCACTCACATTGATATCTATTGATGGGCATCTCCATAGCCTGTTGATACGCCTAGTTGATGTGAGACTATCTCCTTCTTTTCATCTTCTCCACAACCACCTTCTATTCCACCTATAATGTTATGTCCATGGCTCACAATCATGTATTGCGTGAAAGCTGAAAAAGTTTGAGAACATCAAAAGTATGAATCAATTGATTGGCTTGTCATCGGGGTTGTGCATGATTTGAATATTTTGTGTGATGAATGTGGAGCATACCCAGACTATATGATTTTGTAGGGATAACTTTCTTTGGCCATGTTATTTTGAGAAGACATAATTGCCTTGTTAGTATGCTTGAAGTATTATTGTTTTTATGTTAATATTAAACATTTGTTTTGAATCTTATTGATCTGAACATTCTTGGCACAATAAAGAAAAATTACATGGATGAATATGTTAGGTAGCATTCCACATCAAAAATTCTGTTTTATCATTTACCTACTCGAGGACGAGTAGGAATTAAGCTTGGGGATGCTTGATACGTCTCTAACGTATCTATAATTTTTCATTGTTCCAGGCTATTATATTATCTATATTGGATGTTTTATATGCATTTATATGCTATTTTATATGATTTTTGGGACTAACCTATTAACCTAGAGCCCAGTGCCAAATTTTGTTTTTTCCTTGTTTTTGAGTTTTGCAGAAAAGGGATATCAAACGGAGTCCAATTGACCTAAAAATTACGGAGAATATTTTTGGAAAATATAAAAAATACTGGAATGAAAATATATCAGAGAAGAGTCCCGAGGCCACCACAAGGGTGGAGCCCCCCTTGGGCGTGCCCCCTATCGGTGTCAAAACCGGCGGATATCAGGTAGGGGGTCCCGAACTGTGCGTCTAAGGTTGATGGTAACAGGAGACAAGGGACACGAAGTTTTACCTAGGTTCGGCCCCTCTTGATGGAGGTAATACCCTACGTCCTGCTTAATTGATATTGATGAGTATGGGGGTTGCAAGAGTTGATCTACCATGAGATCGTAATGGCTAAAACCCTAGAAGTCCAGCCTGTCAGATTATGATCGCCTCTATGGACTAAACCCTCCGGTTTATATAGACATCGGAGGGGACTAGAGTTGTACAAAGTCGTTTACAGAGAAAGGAATCTTTATATCTACACGCTAGGCTTGCCATCCACGCTAAGGAGAGTCCAATCCGGACACGGGAGAGGGTCTTCTGTCTTGTATCTTCATAGCCCATTAGTCCAACCCATGTCACACAGGCCGGATGCCCGAGGACCCCTTAATCCAGGACTCGCTCAGTAGCCCCTGAACCAGGCTTCAATGACGAGGTGTCCGGCATGCAGATTGTCTTCAGCATTGAAAGGCGGGTTCCTCCTCCGAATACTCCAAAACAGCTCTCGAACACAGAGAACGTGTCCGGCTTTGTAAAACAAACACCACATATATCCACAAAGAGTATAATATTTTATGAGTCCGATCCACTGACAACTTTTGTAGCGTGACATGATGTCATATCCCGGTCATTATTTCGAACCTTTTTTAGCCTCCCGCTCCATGTTTCAAGATGCGGTTTTATTGGCATGTCTTGTCAAAGCAAAGATCGTGTCCCCTTGTTGCGGGATTATCATCAATACGAGCGTGGGTAATCCAACCGGGAATAAGCGAGTTTTACGGCGAGTGGGGAGGCGCTGGATATTCACTGCCTTTATAAAGGTATAAGGATTCACCTCTTTCACACACGCCCTCTTCCTCTCTACCCATCCATTCTCGAGCTCCAGCGCCCAAGCTTCCATCCCTTCCACCTCAAAAAAGAACTCCAGCCATGTCCGGATCTGGAGCGCAAGGCAAGTGGATGGTTTCCTCCGTCAAGGAGAAGGACATCACCAGGCTCCGGGAGGCTGGGTACCTAGCCAAGGAAATCGCCCACCGGCTTCCGGCCAAGGGACAGATCGTCCCCACCATAGAGCCCCATGAGAGGGTTGCGTCCATCCCCCACTTCATCCGTGGGTTGGGATTTCCTCTCCACCCATTCGTCCGTGAGCTCATGTTCTACTACGGGATGGATTTCCACGATCTGGCCTACAACTCCGTCCTCAATATCTCGGCATTTATTGTCACGTGCGAGGCCTTCCTCCGTATCCCTCCCCACTTTGGAGTGTGGCTGAAGGTCTTCAACATGAAGCCGAAGGTGGTGGATGGCCAACATGCAGAGTGCGGAGGCGCCATGGTGAGCAAGCTGCCCAATGTCACATGGCCCAAAGGTACCTTCATGGAGATAGTCAAGGGGTGGCAACAGCAATGGTTCTATGTAACTGAGCCTCGTGACGCCACCTGGGCCGCAGCTCCCGAATTCAAGTCCGGCACCCCGATGTGGCTCACCTCCTGGCTAGAGAAGGGCCTGGACTAGTCTTCGTCGGACGAGCTGACAGCACTCCAGACACGCAACAAGCGCATGGTGGACAAGGACGTCAAGCTTATCCACGTGATTCAGGTGATGCTCGCTCGCCGGATCATGCCGTGCCAAAGTCGGGGTTCCACTTGTGGGAGTTCGATCCGGCCAAGCACCAGACCTTGCAAGAGTTCTTCGGCACTACGCACGAAGACATCTGGAAGGTGCTCTTCAAAGGCCAACGAGACGTGGTCGGCGACGACCGAGGACCATGGGCACGACCTGGCCCATCCCGCTAGTGCGGTAAGTTTTTTGTATTTCAAGGTGTACCCTTTACATGCATACTCAAGGAAGATGTCTAAGCTTCCCTATTTATTGTTTCAGGGCTGGACAAAGAAGGCAGAGCGGATTCAGTGTCCGGCTCCACTACCCGAAGAACCAGCCATCCTGCTTCTGACGAAGATGCTGGTTTTGGTGCCCTATCAAGCGCCGGATAAGAAGGCCAAGAAGAACCAAGGGGACCAAGGGTGGTCTCCGCCATAAGGGCACTTCAGACGTGACGTCCGAAGACACCGACAACCACTCCCCTCCTGCCACCGACGATGAGGAAGAGGAGGAAAGTGATTCTCCCTCTGAGGGGGGAAGGAAGAGAAGGGCGGCCTCCACGCATCTGGAGGCAGAGGCGTCCAAGCAGGGGAAGGCCTCCGTGCGGACAACCCCGCGTGGGACATTGACAGTAGCTCTGAGTGGCGCCCCAGGGATAAGCCCCTGGCCGAATCGTAAGTACTCAAAGACGCACTCAAATATCCGGCTCCTTTACTTTATAGTTTTAACATGCTAAATCATGCACTTGCACTCTGGCTCGTTCCGAACTCGAGCAATCCTCATCTTCGGGAAACTCGCTGGATCCGAAGGTAATGGACAGCGGGTCCCTTCTGGGAGCCTCCTCTCCCAAGACTGTGGAAGACGCTGAAGTGTTGTCCCGAAGGACACTCCCGGCTCAGGGGGAGGCACAGGAGGTCGTCGTGGTGCTGCCAGAGGATAATACCTCAGCCGCCGGACACATGGGGGAGCAGATCCTCAAGGAGACTGGTGATGGGGGCCATCTCCAATTCGCCCCCCAGCCGAATATGATACAGGAGACCTATACGGCTCCGGAATCCGGCAGGCACCTCCTTCAAAGGAAGGAGGTGCGCCAATTCCACCGGTGACCTCTGTCCATCCAGAGGCACCAGATACTCTATTGGAAGCGCTGCGAAGTGCTTCCATTGTTGAGGAACACCGTACCCTCATGGGTACGGTGGTTGAGAGGGTTCAGTCCGCCAAGAGCGGACTGACCAAAGCCTGCACAAGCCTTCTAAAAGGCTTTGAGGTAAGCGATGCAATTATATAAAAATAATGTCATAGTATAGATACTAGCCCCTGAGACTCTATCCGGTGTTCGAGAAGAAAAGCTGGATAGAGGATCAAGTAATTTTCACAGGAGACTAACTAAATATGTCTTATGTGAATAAGAAGGTGTCGGTGTCAAAACCGGTGGATCTCGGGTAGGGGGTCCCGAACTGTGCGTCTAAGGCGGATGGTAACAGGAGGCAGGGAACACCATGTTTTACCCAGGCTCGGGCCCTCTTGATGGAGGTAAAACCCTACGTCCTGCTTGATTAATAATGATGATATGTGTAGTACAAGAGTAGATCTACCACGAGATTAGAGAGGCTAAACCCTAGAAGCTAGCCTATGGTATGATTGTATGTTATTGTGTCCTACGGACTAAAACCCTATGGTTTATATAGACACCGGAGAGGGTTAGGGTTACACAAGGTCGGTTACAAAGGAGGATATATCCATATCCATAGTGCCTAGCTTGCCTTCCACGCCAAGTAAAGTCCCATCCGGACACGAGACGAAGTCTTCAATCTTGTATCTTCATAGTCCAACAATCCGGCCAAAGGATATAGTCCGGCTATCCGGAGACCGCCTAATCCAGGACTCCCTCAGTAGCCCCTGAACCAGGCTTCAATGATGATGAGTCCGGCGCGCAGTGTTGTCTTCGGCATTGCAAGGCGGGTTCCTCCTCCGAACACATGACGGAAGAATTTGAATACAAGGATAGTGTCCGACCCTGCAAAATAAGTTCCACATACCTCTGTAGAGAGAATAATATTTCCAAAAATCTAATTTGCCGACTTGTTTTGGCAACACGACATTATGTCATGGCCCGGTGATTATTCGAACCGTTTTTCTTCAACCATCTCCACACATAACATGAGGCGATTTCTTGACACGTCTTGTCAAAGCAGAGATCGTGTTCCCCTAATTACGGGATTCTCATCAATACGGTCGTGGGTAACCCAACCGTGTCTAGGACTCCTAAATTATAGGCAAGTCCCAAATGGCTACGGAGAGGACGCTTGATATTCACCCTCTTTATAAAGGGACAAGGCTTTTACTTTTTTCCCTCCCGTGCTCAATCGAATCCTTCCCCCGCCTCAAGTTCTAACACCCAAAGCCCAGGTCAGGTGCTTCGGACCCTCAATCATGTCCGGATCTAGCCTTCAAGGCCGGTGGATTCCCTCCTCTATTACGGAAGAGGATATCGAGAAGTTGAGGGAGGCCAGATACCTGACCGCCGAGGTTTCGCATCAGTTGCCTGCCCGAGGGCAGGTCGTCCCTACTACCGAACCCAACGAGAACGTTGTGTTCATCTCCCACTTCCTCCGAGGCCTAGGCCTCACCCTGGATCCCTTTGTTAGGGGTTTGATGTTCTATTATGGGCTAGATTTCCATGATCTAGCCCCGGACTCCTTTCTCCACATCTCGACATTCATTGTCGTGTGTGAGGCCTTCCTCCGCATTAGCCCTCACTTTGGCCTGAGGCTCAAGACCTTTGACGTGAAGCCGAAGATGGTCGAGGGGCAGTATGCAGCGTGCGGAGGCGCATTAATAAGCAAGATAGCAGGAGCTTCGTGGCCAAAAGGTTCCTTTCCAGAGGTGTCCGGATTATGGCAACAGGAGTGGTTTTACATCACATGTCCCAGAAGTGCCAAGTGGGTGGCTGCCCCTGCTTTCCGCTCGGGCCCTCCACCACAACTGATGTCATGGATTAGCAGAGGACTGAGCTGGGGTCCAGCCAAGGACGTGCCTATACTGCAGAGCCGCCTTCAAGATCTCTTCGAAGGAGATTCCAGTCTGGTTACGGTGGCGCAAGTCATGCTGGTTCGTCGAGTCCAGCCTTGCAAACGCCGGCCCCTCCGTATGTGGGAGTTCAACCCAGAAGGGTCGCGCACGATTTAGAATTTCCTCGGCCTGACGCACGAGGAGATGTACAAATCATTCTACGGACCCTAAATAGAGTGTCCGGATACTACCGAGGACGTGAGCCTAAGTAGCAACCGTACCGCCGACCAAGTAAGTAATCCTTTAGCCGAACACACCGTCTTTCATTTACCATGACGTCATTCTGAGAAATCGCTCTTTGACCAGGACTGGCTAACAAGGGCGAAGATGATTCAGTGTTCGGCCCCCCTTCCTAAGGGTTTGGAGAATCCGGTACTAGAAAAGATGCTCGAGCTAGCACCTTGCCCGGAGCACTCAAAGGAAGATAAAGGGGGGAATAATGAGGTCAAAAGCGGGCCCCCATCGCTACCAATTCCAACCGAGGGAGTGAGTGCCTCCGTGAAGGAGGATAAACAAGGGGAAGAATATGACCTTCTCTCGCTTCGGGGAAGGAAGAGGACTGCCTCTGAAGATCTGGAAACCGAGGCTTCCAAACGGGAGAAGAAGTCTCCACCAGAGGGTCCTATCTTGGAGGGTGCTTTTGCCGCACAAAGTCCGCGCGAGGATCAGCCCTCCAACAAGCTGTAAGTAATCAGAAAGTACTTTAATAGTGGAGATATACTGCCTTACCTCTGAGGAAAATAACCGAAGCATTTATCTTGCGGTTCGGATCTTAGCCCTTCTCAGTAGAGCTCGTCTTCGGGGGATCTTCTTCCGGAGACGATGGAGAGCGAAACGCCTCCCCCGGACTCCCCCGCTCAAGAAGCAGGCGACCTTGAAGTGTCGTCGTGGAGGGCCTCTCCGGATCCGGTGAGGCCAGAAGATAATCCTATAGTCACCCGAAGTCCCCAGCGTCTGGCTCTTGAAGAGAGCAAACAAAAGTATCCGGCACAGTCTGGTATGCGGTCGGACGTACTGAGGGAGCTGTTGGAGCGAGCGGCCATCTCAGAAGAACACCATACTTTGATGGGTACAGTGATGGAAATAATTTCGTCTGCCGAAAGCGGATTGCATGAAGCCTTTATGAGTCTACTGACGGGTTTTGAGGTACGTGAAATGATATACTTTTTGATAGTACCGCAAATTTTTAGGTGTGCCCCGTGTAGATAGTAGCCCCAGAGACTCTGGTCATCGTCGAGAACGGCAGCGAACAGAGGATTGTAGTCCCAGGTAATAACCATTCCGCTTTATGTGCAGGTGATGGGAGCTCTGGTGGCTGGCCGGACTAATGAGTTTGCTGAACTAAAGCGGCAACTGGATGCGGCAGATGCCGACATCGAGCTTGTTAACAAGCGGCTTGACGAGGCACAGGGTAAGTAATGTTTTTCCGGTCAATGTCACATAGTAAGAGCAGCATGATGCTAGTATCTTTAATATGTTGTGATTGCAGATGGAGCTGCCGCCATGGAGACCCTTCGGGTGGAACTTGCCCGAGCCAACGAACAAACAAGGATTAGTAATGCGGCCGCTTTAAAGGTGGCCGAAGAGTTAAGAGCCGAGAAGGCCGCGCATTGCAAGAGCAAAGAAAAGATGGCCAAGATGGCTGTAAAGTTAAAAGACACTGCCGACCGTTGCCGGTTCCTTGAAGAAGAAAACCAAGCGAAGGCGACAGACCTCGAAAAGGCCATGATGGCGGCCAAAGACACCCGCTCTGCCATGAGGGCAAAGAAGGAAGAGTTGCGTGAAGCTAGTGATATTGTGGCTGGGAAGCCCTTTTTGCTGCGGAGGAAGTCCAGAGATCCGCGGTATGCCCCTCTGGATCGGCTGTGGAGTTCGGCAGACGCATATCTGGATTTGACAGCGAGTGCTGTCGATGCGGCCGAATACTTCCGAGATCAGACAGATCATGAAGTGGACAAGCTATTCTGGTCGCAGTTTAACGTTCTAGAGCGTCCGCTTCCCTTGACTGATCGGCTAGCCGAATGGGCCGAACTCAATAGATTGTCCGAACTTGCCATGAGGTCCGTCGTAGATCATCTGTGGCCAGAAAAACTGAAGCCAAACAGCTATTTCAGCTTAGTGCAACAGTTCCTTGGAGCGGTGTCGCGCATCAATGTGATGAAGAGGTCGGCGTGTATAGAAGGCTCGCCGATGGTCCTTGCCCGTGTCAAAGCCTACTGGGCGGAGATGGATGCTACCACTGTTGCGGCGCAGGGTTCGGCCATAGGCCGAGTGGCTGCCGAGCACTATTTTGAAGAAGTTCTTGAGGGTGCTTGTTTGATAGAGGCCCAGTGCTCGAAGAATATTATGTTTGAGTGACATGTATTCCCATTGTAAAAACAATGTTTTTATGAAATTTATCAAGGCTGTATTTATATTTTTGCCCGAAAGTAATATGTTGCCTCCTATGCGGCCGTTTATGTTTACATGCGTATAACCTGAAAGATTGTAGTCGTTGGCTTCAGCCCCCACGCATATAATGCGGGGGTGTTCGCAGAAGACGCGTATTCACACTTAATCCAACGTCTTGGTCCTAATAAGGAGGTGATGGCGCAGCGAACTAGGCAACCGGACTATAATGCTTTAACACTTTCACTTAGCCATAGGAGTTTGACAGTGGGGCTACTATATAGCCCCTGGTGGCTCTGCACTCATCCGAAATCGGGGTGCGTACATGCCTGGCCGGGAAATGGCCCTTCGTTAAGGCGGAGGAATTCTAACATTCTGATAGGTCATCGAGTGGTTGACAAGTCTCATGCTATATCATGACAGTCAGTTTTCGGCTTTCTCTACTGTGGTGCTTGTCCGGATGAACCAGGGCACAATCGCAGCAGTTCTCCTAGTGCCGCCTTTAGCCGATAGAGCGGAACGTAAGGCAGCAAAACACAGGAGCCGGGCAAAATCAACATTTGACCAAAGACATGATTCAGAGCTGATGCATATAAGGCCAAACTCGCGACGCCGAACACTCCCTAAGGTATTCGGTCTTTATGGTGTAAACCGGGCCTAAACAATGCCCTTTGTAAGAAGCCCCTGGTGTCCAGGTGCGTGCATTATTCTGACGTGGCCACATGCAAAGACGCTAGCATCCTTCTCAATTGTACCGAGAATTCGAGGGATGTGTATCAACAAGAGACAGTAAAAAAGGTTTATGCAGGGTCTTAATCTAAAAAGAATCCTTGGAACGGGTCCCTGCTGCACGTCTGCACCCGTGTCTTCGTTGTGCCGTGTCCTGGACAGGTGTAGCACGATGGTCATCTGTAAAAGAGAGAAACTTAGGTGAAAAGTTGTCGTGCAAAAAGGTAGGTTTAAGGAAACCATGTACAATTCAAGATGAGTAAAAATTGCCACTTGTCTGCGTGCGTTGAGCCCCTTGTATTTGTAATAGGGGTGTGGCCTATCAAACCTGTGTGAATTACATATAGCTGCGCCGGACTCATCTAACCGTGTCTGTGGTCTTGACGACCTATCAAATGCTTTAGTTGGTGAGGCCGTTTTTAGTGTGCGGCTGCCAAGGAAGTCGCACTCTCTTCGGCGCGCAAGGATTGCTCAATATTTCCATTCACTGTAATGATGTCACGTGGACCGGGCATCTTAAGCGTGAGGGAAGCGTAATGCGGTATCGCATTAAAGCGAGCGAAAGCTTCATGTCCAAGTAGTGCTTGATAGCCACTTTGGAACGGAGCAATGTGGAATGTTAAATTTTTGCTACGGAAGTTACCGGGGAAGCCGAATATAACCTCTAGTAGCAGGGAGCCCGTGCAATGAGCCCCTAGGCCTGGCGTTACTCCTTTAAAGGTAGTATTGTTGTGTCAAATTTTCGTTGGATCTATCCCCATTTTGCGGATTGTGTCCTGATATATCAGGTTTAGAGTGCTGCCACCGTCCATCAGGACTCGTGTGAAATGGTATCCGTCAATTATTGGGTCTAATACCAAGATAGCCCATCCTGCACGCCGGATACTTGTTGGGTAATCCCGATGGTCGAAAGTGATCGGTTGAGACGACCAGTGGCAGGACTCCGCGGTGATAGGCCCTTGGGCATATTTCTCTGGGAGTGCCGCTTTGTTTGTCCCCTTGATCACATGTAACATGTTCACTATTTTGACTTCTGGTGGAAATTTCTTTTGTTCCCCAGTGTCTTGCTTGAGAGGCTCATCCTCGTCTTTGCTTAGTGTATCATCCCCCTTGTGTGCGGCGTTGAGCTTGCCGAACTGCTTGAAGACCCAACATTCTCTGTGGGTATGATTAGCGGGTTTACCAGGGGTGCTATGGATCTGACATATTTGGTCCAGAATTTTGTTTAAGCTGGACAGTTCGTCTCTGCTGCCTTTAGAGGGCGGCTTTTGCTGTCCTGGCCGAGAGCTTCTGAATCCGGCGTTTACTGTCATGCTCTTCGGGTTGTTTTCTTTATTCCAGCACGTATTATTTTTGCTGCGTTGTGATTTTCCTTTTCCATCTCTAACTTCGGATGTACTTGGGTCGCTGGTGCTGCATCTGGCTAGCCAGCTGTCCTCACCCGCGCAAAAGCGGGTCATGATGCTTGTTAATGCTGCCATTGTTCTCGGCTTTTCTTGGCCGAGGTGTCTGGCAAGCCATTCGTTGCAGACACTATGCTTAAAGGCTGCCAAGGCTTCGGCGTCTGGACAGTCGACTATTTGGTTCTTTTTAGTAAGAAACCTGTTCCAAAGCTTTCGGCCTGACTCTCCGGGCTATTGAGTTATATGACTCAAATCGTCCGCATCCGGAGGTCGGAGATAAGTCCCTTGAAAATTTGCCCGAAAAGCGTCTTCGAGCTCTTCCCAGCTTCCAATGGAGCTTTCGGGGAGGCTTTTAAGCCAGTGCCGAGCTAGCCCTTTGAGTTTGAGGGGTAAATACTTAATGGCGTGGAGATCACCTCCTCGAGCCATATGGATATGGGGGATATAGTCCTCAATCCAGACCCCTAGGTCTGTTGTTCCGTCATATGCCTCTATGTTTACGGGTTTGAATCCCTCTTGAAATTCATGGTCCAGCACCTCATCGGTGAAACATAGGGGGTGTGCGACACCCCTGTATCTGGGTGTACCGCGTTGTTCGGATGTTTGTTGTGTTGCATCGTATGCTGGAGCGCGCTTGCGGGGTCCATAGATGGATCTGGTTGCGCCGTCCTTTTGATGCAAGCCCTCGCGTGGATCGCGTATTGGCTTACGTGCGGTGTTGTTTGCCGCTCTATGTTGGCCGTGAGGTCGTCTATTCGGCTAGATGGCCGTTTTAATTTTTGGTTGCGGGGGATCTAAGGCCTCCTCATCGAATTCGGGTAGCAACTTCCGCTTCGGGTAGCTCTTGGTGGGGTGATTACCGCCGTACTTCGCTACTGTGTTGAGCACTTTACTCCATCTAATTCTAAGTGTGTCTTGCGCAGCCTTGAGCCTTTGCTTCTGCTTTTTTAGACTCCTCGCGGTGGCAACGAGCCTTTGATGGGCATTCTGTTGCTCCGGGTGTCTGTCCAGTGTGATGTCGTCCGGACTATTATCTTTGACAGAGTCGGGTTGTTCGGTTTGATTTTCTGTGTTGCCGTGGTCCGGCGATGGTTCACCCTGCTCTAACGCTGGGTCTATATGATCGTTGTTTCTGCCGAGGCGGGATTTGGAGCGGCGCTTACGTTGCCGCTTTGACTGCTTCTCGAGGGGACAACCCTTTGTTGCGTCCTTCCGTTCCTCGTCGTCGTCTTCTTTTGGTGTGTCCACCATGTATATGTCATGTGATGAAGTGGGCGTCCAGTGCCCTGTGGGCAGTGGTTCCTGTTCGTCCCCTGCATCGTCGTCCATACCTTGGATGTCTTCGGAGTCGGAGTCGAGCATGTCGGTTAAGTCATCTACAGTGGCTACTAAGTGGGTGGTGGGTGGGTGGCGAATTTCTTTGTCATCCGCATCCCAATTCTGCCGGACATATTTCAGCCAGGACTCTCCTGATAAGGAGAGAGACTTTAATGAATTCAGTATGTCGCTGAAGGGCGAGTGCCGAAAGATATCCGCGGAGGTAAACTCCATGATCGGCGCCCAACCGGATTCGATAGGAACGGGTGCAGGCAGTTCGGAGTCCGTGGCCGGAGAAGTATCCGGTAGTTTAACAACACGGCTCTCGTGAAGGGTAAGATCGATATTCGGCTCGATCGCCGTTGGGGATGTGGCCTCTGTGGCAGGGTCTATCCACCCGTCCATGGGAGGCGCAACTGGCTCCGAATTAAGGGTCGGAGCGGCTGCCGGTGTGATTTCTTGAACACTGTCCGATGGCAGAGCTAAATCATACTCATCGTGACCGTGTGACGCACAAGGCAGGGGCTCAAATCCGTCAAAGATCAAGTCTCCGTGGATATTGGCCGTGTAGTTTAAGCTTCCAAACCTGACCTGGTGGCCAGGGGTGTAACTTTCGATCTGCTCCAGATAGCCAAGCGAGTTAGCCCGCAGTGCAAAGCCGCCGAATACAAGGATCTGTGCGGGGAGAAAAGTCTCACCCTGGACTGCATCGCTATCGATGATAGTAGGATCCATCAAGCCTAACAGCGACGACACAGAGGAACTCTCAATGAAAGCACCAATGTCGGTGTCAAAACCGGCGGATCTCGGGTAGGGGGTCCCTAACTGTGCGTCTAAGAGGATGGTAACAGGAGGCAGGGAACACGATGTTTTACCCAGGTTCGGGCCCTCTTGATGGAGGTAAAATCGTCACACCCTAGCAAGTTCAGGCATTAGAGTGTTTGCATCATGTTTAATTCTCCCAGAAAGATGAAATGGGGATAACAGAACCCCCAGCACCCCCTTAAACCAACTAGGGTTTACTAAAATTGGTTTCAATGAACCCAAAATGCCCTTCACAAAATGTTCATCATTTCTGGATTGGGCTAAAACCCCTGGAAAAAATGGTGCACTCTTTTGTAGGACATTCTGGATTTTTTAATTAAGTTATAAGTATTTGAATTTGGACATTTATATGCTATAAAATATTTTAAATGCTCAAATAATTCTGGAAAAAAGTGTGGGCTGTTGGAAATAATCTAAACAGAGCCTATAATTATTTTCAGGATTTATGGAAACGTTTTAGTATTTTTAATAAAGCCCAATAGTTGCAGAAAATTAGAAAACAGAAACAAATCAGAAAAGAGAGAGAGAAAGGCCAGAGGCCACTTACCTAGCTGGCCCGGCCCATCTGGCCTGTGCTAGTCATCACCTACCTCTGCCAGTAGGTAGAGGAGGGACATCGCGACGCCATCGAGCTCGCCACGCCACCTCCCTGCCTGCCTGCCCTCGCTCGCGCCAGCGCGACGCCTCGAAACGCCTCCACGGCGCCACCCCGACCCCGTGGACACCTCACTCCTCCCCCTGCTCTCTCCCTCGCTCCCCTGAAGCCATGGTCGACACAGCCGCCGCCGTCTCACCGTCGTAGCCATAGCCACCATCGTCTCTGCGTCGCCCCACCGTGTCCATGAGCTCCGCCGCATCTGCCTCGACCTCCTCGACGAGCCACGAGGCCTCAGACGCGCTGCAATGCCACCACCGCTGCCGTTCCCCTCGTCGGCCACCGGAGATCGTCGCCGATGATTCGCCGCCTCCCAAGCTTCCCCAAGCATGCTTCGACGCCTGCTGCAATTGATGTGAGCTGCTGCTCCTCCTCCCCCTCTCCGTTTTCTCGTTTGCACGCCGTAGCTGCCGCTTCGCCGGTGACCAAAACCCACCGCCGCCCGGCTTTGTCACCGCCGTGATCCGAGCTCGAACCACCCGCGCCCTTGCACCGCATCGCACTCCTGGTGCCTCCAGAAGGCCTGCCTAGCCCCTCTACGCCCTCGCCTGCTTGCTCTAGCGCCACGCTCGCACGAAGCCGAACTCCGGTCGCCGCATTCGTGCTCGCCGCCGTCGACTCGGACCACCCCAGCTCCTCCCGCTTGGCCTACCAGATGCGCGCGAGCCCCAGCTACGCGTAGGACCAATCCACAGTCGATTTGGTCGACTGTGGGCAAAACCCGACTCTCTTCGCCGCGTCTGTCATCGCCGGCGTTGAGCCGTGGACCAACGCTGGCGGGTTTGACCCGTTGACCTTGACTGGGTGGGCCCAGGTTGACTCCCCCTAAGTCTGACAAGTGGGCCCCCCTCTGCTAATTAACCTAGGGTTAGCGCTAACTAATTTTAGTTAGTTTAGGTCACTAACATGCGGGCCCAGGCCCCACTGACAGTTTAGTTAGTACTAACTTAATTATGTTAGTTAGCTGAGACACTGACAGATGGGGCCCACCAGTCAGGTTTGTCCTGGGCTGGCGCCTTTGACTCGCTGACGTCATAGTGACGCGGTGCTGACGCAGTTATTTAATTTCTGGATTTATTCTTATATAGGAAATTCCATAAAATAGCCAAAACTTCTAAAAATCATAGAAAATCAACCATAGCTCCAAATCAAACAAATTATATATGAAAAATGAACATAAAAATTCAATATTTCCATCTGGAATGGTTTCATGCATGACAAAACACTTTAACCTTGCTGTTTAGGTGAAACAAGCTAATACACTTATTATGCATAAGAACTTAAGCTACCATTTGAATCTTTGATTCAAATGGACCCATTTCAACCTGTTTCACATTGCATTAGGCACGACACATCATTTTGCCATGTCATAGCATGCATCATATTGTTGCATATTGCCATGTGTTGATTATATTTTGTGGTGTCTTTCATGGTAGGTTCTGCCTCCGAGGATATCTCCGAGTATCCAACTGAAGGGCAGTACCCTACTACCACTCCATCAGGCAAGCAGCCCCATTGATCATATCGATACAATCCCATGTTCTCGCTTCTGCTCTCACTTACTGCATTAAGACAACAACTTTTCAAACTGTTGTGTGCTACGGTAGTTGAACCCTTATCCTATGCATGACCTGTCATTGCCATAGTAACTAGATGAAACCCACTAGCATGTGTAGGAGTTGATTGAGCCATGTATGTGTTTCCTACCTTGCTATGCCTGCTATGCTTAGAGTGGTGTCAGGTCTAGTTCATCTGGGTGATGGGCTAGAGTGAAATGATTATGTCGGTAATGTGAGGGATGCGTTGAACATGTTTTGGTAAAGGTATCGATGAGAGGCCATGTAGGAGTACATGGTGGGATGTTTCATTGAGGCCATCCCTAAGAACTGAGATCTATACGTGTGATTTTAAGAATCAGCTACTACCATGCATTGGGATCCTTAATTGACCCTCTCGGCTTCTTAATCACCCTAGTACTCTGTCCAGGAGTTGCAAATAGTTTCTGGTGTGTGTAGGTTATGTGTTGGCAGCCGTGCGTAGCGCTGACCCTAGGGGTGGGCTATGATGCGGTAGATACACCATGGCACGGTGTACCAAGTCACCCGTTTGGTGTCTCGGGAACCCTGTTCACATCGTTCGGGGCCGTATGTGGAAACCTCGGCCGGACTCCCTGCGGATGGAACCTGGATAGGTGATAAACCTGGACTAGAGACTTGAGTGTTTAGGTAGGCCGTGGCCGACACCCTCGTTGGGCTTCCGCTTGAAGGTTGCCGAGTACATGTCGTGTAAACGATGGTAAGTGGTGAGAGCGTGTATGAAGAAGTACACCCCTACAGGGTTAACATCATCTATTCGAATAGCCGCGTCGGCAGTAAAGGACTACTTGGTTGCCTATACAGTTCATAGACAAGTTAATGGTTACTACTAAAAGACTCAAGATAAGTGTGAGTACCGAGGATGGCTCTCTCGTAGGATGACGAGGGAGGATCCCTGGTGGAGTATTGTGTTGGTGATTAGTGGACTCGTGTGCGTAACTATTTTACTAGTGGTGTCTCGTAGGATAGCTTAGCCAAGAGTCAAAGCTGGCTTGCTGCAATAACTCCACCACCTTCTTGAGAATGAGCATGTATAGTAGGTTCTGTTGTAAGACTTGCTGAATACCTTTGTACTCATGTTTGCTTTAATTACTATTTTCAGACGATAACACTGCCCCCTCCGATGGGTTTTATGTAGACCTCGACGTCGATGAGTAACTTGCCACCCAGGTGGTGATCCTGGCCATGGAGGGCCCTATGTAGATAGATAGGCTTCGACAAGCCTTCTTCCTTTCTAGTGTCTGTACTCAGACTATTTGCTTCCGCATGTGCTTGTATGCTTGTATGACTTGAGTGTCGGGTCATGTGACCCCTACCTGTATGAACATGTTATGTATGGCTCTCTGGAGCCTTTAAATAAAGTACTTGAGTTGTAGAGTTTTGTTGTGATGCCATGTTGTATTTGCACATATCGAGCATATTGTGTGTATGATTGAAATGCTTGGTATGTGTGGGATCCGACAATCTGGTTGTTTATCCTTGGCAGCCTCTCTTATGGGGAAATGTAGTCTAGTGCTCCTTGAGCCATAGTAGTCCGCTACAGCCCGATTCACCGGAGTCCTGCTAGCCCAGTACTACTGCTCAGGACACTTGACTGGCCGACATGTAATTCACTTCATTCCTATGTATGTCCCTTCGGAGAAATGTCACGCGGTGATTTCCGGAGTCCTGCCTATCCTGCTACAGCCCGGGTTCCCCGGAATCTTGTTAGCCCAGTGCTACAACCCGGATTCACTCGCTGATGACCGACATGCTCGATGTGATTCATGTATGCCTGTCTCCATAGGACTGTGCCGCTTTGGGTTCACGACTAGCCATGTCGGCTCAGGTTCTCTGTCATATGGATGCTAGCGACCCTATCATATACGTGAGCCAAAAGGCGCAAACGGTTCCGGGCCATGGTAAGGCGACACCTGTGGGAATACCGTGCTTGTGGCCGCAAAGTGATATGAGGTGTTACCGGCTAGATCGATGTGACTTGGAATCGGGGTCCTGACAGCATTGGTATCAGAGCCGGACTGCCTGTAGGTTCGTTGAGCCAAACTGGTCGATGTCAAGTCTAGAAGTGCTTTAGTTATATGTAAGGGAATTGATTGTGGGAGGGAACGTAAGGCTCTTTTATTGCTTTACCTTATGCCCTATGATCTGAGTCATTCTCTTCTCTTTCTACATGGGTTAAGGACTAGGCTCTCTTCTTTCTATCAGGTTCACTTGTTACTAATCCGTAGTAGCTTATAGGATTGTTGTTACCAGCCACAGTATAGTTTCTATACTTTTAGTATGTTGTCAGTTGAATCAGAACCTTGATATGATGTTGTTGAGTGGTATTGAAAACTGTTGTGGATGTCTCAAATCTTTTTCTGAGCATTTACAGCCGTTATGCTGTCCGATTTCCCCTAGAAAATTCTAATGCCTTTGCATTATTCTGTGCTTTCAGATGGCCACCCTTTCGCAGAACCAAGTGTTTCGTCTGACCCGGTGCCTCGATGTGCCCGGCCACACGGGCATGTTGGTTCAAGTGATGGTCGAGTCAGGTTATCGGTGGTATCCGGAATATACCGTCGAGGAGCAGTTCAATACTTCAACCAGAGCCAGTACCTTTGTACCGTCAGGATATATCCCTCTTACCCTGGAGCCACTGAGCCCCTTCACTGTTCCTATGGACTTGGGGTCACTATTGAGATGTCTGTGCAGGATGCAGCCTATTCAATGATGACTGCCTTGCTTCAGAACATCGATTTCCGTTACATGCCAGCCGCACTTCCTGGAGCACAGGGTACTATCAGGATTTGTACTATGACTCCTCACATGAGGAGTCACTACTCCGCACCACTGCCGAGATGCTCGAGGATAAGGACCGCGAAAATCGAGCCTTGCGTATGGAGCTTTTCCACACTCGTTCTGATCATTGGGCCACTTTGACTCGGCTTGCACCTGCGGTGCAGGCAGGATACATGGACATGAGGGACCTGTACCCTGTGCGGTCTGGATTGCCAGATTGTATGGAGTGGCATGATGTAGGAGGCATCACCCCTCCTCATGGTCCCCGTCTGCCACCGCCTGTGGGACCAAGGCCACATCCGAGTCCCTATGGTCCGCAGGCTCCGCAGGACCGTCTGTTCCCAGATGATCATGTTCCACTTCCAGGCTTTGGTGGTGACTTTTATGAGGATTACTATGGAGCCGTCTAAGCTAGTAGTAGTTTCACTAGTACTATAATAGTTGTATTCTCCATAGTCCTGCGTGACCTGTGGGATATGACTTGGTGTGTATCACGCTCCGGAGGTGTAGAAAAATAATGTATAGGAGCTTGGAATGCCTCCGATGAGATGTAATGTATTTCACCGTAGTTGTACTCTAGCCTGGGCTTGTACTAAACTATGTACGGTGTGTATGACCAATGGTATATATATATGGCAGTTTCTATATTACCATGTCGTGCAATGAACATCTTGGCATTCCATGTTATCCATTACATTCTGCACTTCCTTGCTAAGTTTGTGCCATCCTTATCTAAACCGTTGTCTTGTTTTCTCCTACGATGGTCAACACCCGCAGCAACCCTGCTGCCCCGGAGCAGGGGGAAGCCAGTGCAGCTAGGGGTGAAAATCTGCCTCACCCGCCTTCTCTGGTCGAAGTTATGCTGGAGGCGGAAAGAAACAAGCGTGAGACTAACCGATTGCTAGAGAGGATTGAGCAGAACACTACACGCCATCAGCGAAACGACTTGGTGTCAATCAATGACTTTACCAAGTTGTACCCACCAAAGTTTAATCATTCCGTCGAGCCCCTCGACGCGGATGACTGGCTCCGCAGCATCACACACAAGCTACGTTCTGCCAACGTAGCCGAAGCTGATAATGTTACCTATGCTGCCTATCACCTCGAAGCCCTGCTAGCCTTTGGTGGGAAAACTTTGAGGCTATGCGCCCGGTCGGCCAAATCACTACTTGGGCTGAATTCAGTGAGGCTTTCCATGAGCATCACATCCCGGAAGGTCTCATAGATCACAAGAGGGAAGAGTTCTGTAATTTCACCCAAGGAAGACTGACTGTGGATGCATATAGTCGTGAATTTGGGAATCTGGCATGATATGCTCCTGAAGAGGTATCCACCGACGCTAAGAAGCAGGCAAGGTTCTGCAAGGGACTTAGCCCTGAGCTTCACCACGATCTTCGTCTGCACGAGTGCACCTCCTTTCAGAAGTTGGTCAATAAAGCCATCAGTGCTGAGGCAGGACAGTCTGACTATGACGCTTCACCCAAGCACTCCCGTGATTTTGGTTCTTCATCCGGCTCAGGATCTCAGAAGCGCCGGGTGTGGATCGCAAGCACGGCACTGCCACCCAGGTTCATTACGAGGCCATCCTTTGAGGCGCCTCGCCCCAACCAGCAGTTTGCACCGTCTAAGCCCTATGGTGGCCCCGCTGCTATTGCTGCTCCACGCCCCAATGTTGTGACATGTTTCAAGTGTGGAGAGTTGGGTCACTACAGTCGAGAGTGTCCCCAGAACAACAACCCCAATCAGTCTGGAAAGTCTGTTGTCGTGGTAAGCCAGCGGGAAAGACATTCTACGCCAAGCCAGTCACCACTGCCCGTGGCCATCTCAACTATGTCTCAGCTGAGGACGCTCATGAGGATCCTAACGTCGTCCTTGGTACGCTCCTTGTTAATTGCCATCTGGCATCTGTTATTTTTGATACTAGAGCATCTCATTCATTCATATCTGAGAACTATGCTCGATTGCATAACACGACATTCTGTGACATGCCCACTTCCATGGTAATTCAAACTCGGGGTTCCAAATGGAAAACTTCTAGAGTAAGCCATGGGAACGAAATTCTTGTCGATAGACTTGTCTTCCTTGCATCCTTAATAGCTCTCAAGTCCTCGGACATAAACACCATCTTGGGTATGGACTGGATGTCAGCTCATTATGCTAAGATTGATTGTGCCACTAGAACCGTTCAACTTACTCACCCATCGGGCAAGACAGTCAATGTCTTAACTCGAGTGGCCAAGCGCTAGCTTTACTGCCTAAATGCCAACTCCCTTCCAGACCTTGAAGATATTCCGGTAGTCCGAGATTTCCCGGATGTCTTTCTAGAAGAACTGTCAGGTGTTCCACCTGACAGGGATGTCGAGTTTGTGATAGACCTTGTTCCAGGAACCGTTCCAGTTTCTAGAAGACCCTATAAGATGGCACCCTTAGAACTAGCCGAGCTTAAGAACCAACTCGATGAGTCCTTGAAAAAGGGTTTCATCCGTCCTAGTTCCTCTCCTTGGGCTTGCCCTGTCCTCTTCGACAATAAGAAGGATGGAACGGATCGGATGGTTGTAGATTACCGGCCTGTCAACTTGGTCACTATCAAGAACAAGTATCCGCTTCCCAGGATCAACGATCTGTATGATCAGCTCGCTGGATCCGCAGTCTTTTCCAAGATGGATTTGAGGTTGGGCTACCATCAAATCAAAATCAGAAACAAGGACATTCCCAAAACGGCCTTTGTTCCTCGTTATGGCCAATACAAGTACACCGTCATGTCCTTCGGTTTAACCAATGCCCCAGCCACTTCCTCTCGGTTAATGAACTCGGTCTTCATGGAGTATTTGGATAAATTCGTCGTAGTATACCTCGATGATATAATCATCTACTCCAAGAGTGAGGAGGAACATGTCGAACATCTAATGCTGGTATTGATGAAACTTCGAGAGCATCGTCTTTATGCCAAATTCTCCAAGTGTGAATTTTGGTTGCCAGAAGTGACCTATCTAGGCCATGTAATCTCTGGTAAGGGTATTGCTGTCAATCCCGAGCGAGTTCAAGCCATCCTTGATTGGACTCCACCTGAGACGGTCAAGCAAGTTCGGAGCTTCCTTGGCTTAGCGAGTTATTGCCGCCGCTTCGTCGAGAATTTCTCCAAGGTTGCTTAACCTCTAACTGAACTCCTCAAGAAAGATAAAAAGTTTGAGTGGACCCCACAGTGCGAGTTCAGTTTTCAGGAACTGGAAAGACGCCTGACATCTGCTCCCGTACTGGTACCACCAGATTTCTCCAAGGACTTTATTATCTATTGCGACGCCTCGCGACAAGGACTAGGTTGCATACTCATGCAGGATCGTCAGGTAATTGCCTATGCTTCACGGCAATTACACCCACATGAGGAAAATTATCCCACACATGATCTAGAGCTTGCAGCTGTAGTCCATGCACTCAAAACTTGGTGACATTACCTTCTCGGTAATTGTTGCAAGATCTTCACCAATCACCAAAGTTTTAAATATATCTTCACCCAACCAGATTTGAA
Organism: Triticum dicoccoides; assembly: GCF_002162155.2. Taxonomy (NCBI): domain Eukaryota; kingdom Viridiplantae; phylum Streptophyta; class Magnoliopsida; order Poales; family Poaceae; genus Triticum; species Triticum dicoccoides. The sequence goes on along the minus strand of NC_041390.1, from coordinate 134,787,649 downwards.
TCTCAGGCAAAGACGTTGGGTCGAGTTGATCTCGGATTACGACTTAGGAATAACTTACACCCCGGGCAAAGCCAATGTCATGGCTGATGCGCTAAGTCATAAATCTTATTGTAAGAACCTGATGTTACAACAAAGTCAACCACTTCTCCATGAGGAATTTCGTAAGCTTAACCTTCACATTGTTCCTCAAGGATTCCTATCCACCCTGGTGGCGAAGCCTAACCTTATGGATCAGATCATAACCGCTCAGCGGTATGATAAGGGCATATCCCGGATTAAGGAAAACATCGCTAGCGGAGTTGCTAAATGTTTTTCCATGGATGAGCGAGGTGTTGTATTCTTCGAGAACCGCTTGGTGGTTCCCAAGAAACAACATCTACGTCAGTTGATTCTTAAGGAAGCTCATGATTCCCATCTCACCATTCATCCCGGTAGTACTAAAATGTATCAAGACCTACGCCAGAGGTTTTGGTGGACTAGGATGAAGAGAGAAATTGCTCAATACATTGCTAGTTGCGACGTCTGTCTTCGTGTTAAAGCAGAGCATCAACGGCCTGCTGGCACCCTTCAACCTTTGGCTATTCCTAAGTGGAAATGGGATAAAATCAGTATGGATTTCATTACTGGGTTTCCCAGGACCAAGAGAGGGAATAATGCCATCTTCGTCGTGATCGACTGTCTTTCCAAACTAGCCCATTTCCTACCTGTTTGTGAGAGTATCACCGCTAGCCAGCTAGCTGACCTATACATCTCCCGAATAGTGTCTCTTCATGGAGTCCCATTGGAAATTAACTCAGACCATGGGAGTCTCTTCGCCTCTTGATTTTGGGAAAGTTTCCAAAATGCTATGGGAACTAGTCTCTCTTTTAGAACCGCCTTCCACCCTCAATCAAGTGGACAAGTTGAGCGAGTCAATCAAATTCTGGAAGATATGCTCCGAGCTTCTGTCATCTCATTCGGAATGGGTTGGGAGAAATGCCTTCCATTCGCGGAGTTTGCTTATAACAATAGTTATCAAGCTAGCTTGGGCAAATCTCCTTTCGAAGTTCTTTATGGACGAAAATGTCGAACACCTCTCAGCTGGTCAGAAACCGGGGAAAGACAACTCTTTGGCCCGGATATGATTCAGGAAGCAGAAGAGCAGGTTCGCGTTATTCGTGAGAAATTGAAAACAGCCCAATCTCGTCAAAAGAGCCAATATGATCGTAAACATAAGCTCATGATTTATGAAGTCGACAAGAAGGCTTACCTTCGGGTTACTCCGTTAAAGGGAACCCATCATTTAGGTATCAAAGGCAAATTGGCTCCTCGTTACATTGGACCCTTTCGCATTCTTGCCAAACGAGGAGAAGTTGCCTACCAATTGGAACTACCTCCGCATCTTTCCAGAGTCCATGATGTCTTCCACGTTTCTCAACTCAGGCGATGCTTCACGGATCCTATCCGTGGAGTGGACCACGAAACGCTTGATCTACAAGATAATCTCTCGTATCGGGAATATCCCGTTCGTATCCTTAATCAAACCGAGCGTACCACTCGACGCCATAACATCAAGTTTCTCAAGGTTCAATGGTCACACCATTCCGAAAAGGAAGCCACTTGGGAAAGGGAGGATCGTCTTCGACTCGAGTACCCCACCTTCTTCCCAACAGATCCTAAATCTCGGGACAAGATTCCTTTGAGTGGGGGTGAGTTGTCACACCCTAGCAAGTTCATGCATTAGAGTGTTTGCATCATGTTTAATTCTCCCAGAAAGATGAAATGGGGATAACAGAACCCCTAGCACCCCCTTAAACTAACTAGGGTTTACTAAAATTGGTTTCAATGAACCCAAAATGCCCTTCACAAAATGTTCATCATTACTGGATTGGGCTAAAACCCCGGGCAAAAATGGTGCACTCTTTTGTAGGACATTCTGGATTTTTTTAATTAAGTCATAAGTATTTGAATTTGGACATTTAAATGCTATAAAATATTTTAAATGCTCAAATAATTCTAGAAATAAGTGTGGGCTGTTGGAAATAATCTAAACAGAGCCTATAATTATTTTCAGGATTTCTAGAAATGTTTTAGTATTTTTAATAAAGCCCAACAATTGCAGAAAATTAGAAAACAGAAACAAATCAGAAAAGAGAGAGAGAGAGAGAGAAAAAGGCCAGAGGCCACTTACCTGGCTGGCCCGGCCCATTTGGCCTGAGCCAGACATCACCTACCTCTGCCAGTAGGCAGAGGAGGGACACCGCGACGCCGCCGAGGTCGCCACGCCACCTCCCTGCCTGCCTGCCCTCGCCCGCGCCAGCGCGACGCCTCGAAACGCCTCTGCGGTGCCGCCCCGACCCCATGGACACCTCACTCTTCCCCCTGCTCTCTCCCTCGCTCCCCCGAAGCCATGGCCGACGCAGCCGCCGCCGTCTCACCGTCGTAGCCGTAGCCACCATCGTCTCCGCACCACCCACCGTGTCCACGAGCTCCGCCACATCTCCCTCGACCTCCTTGACGAGCCATGAGGCCTCGGACGCACTGCAACGCCACCACCGCTACCGTTCCCCTCGTCGGCCACCGGAGATCGTCGCCGACGATTCGCCGCCTCCAAAGCTTCCCCGAGCCCGCTTCGCCGCCTGCCGCAACCACTGTGAGCTGCTGCTCCTCCTCCCCCTCTCCATTTTCTCGTTTGCACGTTGTAGCTGCCGCTTCGCTGGTGACCGAAACCCACCGCCGCCCGGCTTTGTCGCCGCCGTCACCCGAGCTTGAACCACCCGCGCCCTTGCACCGCATCGCACTCCTGGTGCCTCCAGAAGGCCGTCTAGCCCCTCTACACGCTCGCCTGCTTGCTCTAGCGCCACGCTCGCACGAAGCCGAATTCCGGTCGCCGCATTCGTGCTCGCCGCCGTCGACTCGGACCACCCCAGCTCCTCCCGCTTGACCTACCAGATGCGCGCGAGCCCCAGCTACGCATAGGACCAAGCCGCAGTTGATTTGGTCGACTGTGGACAAAACCCGACGCTCTCCGCCGCGTCTATCGTCGCCGGCGTCGAGCCATGGACCAACGCCGGCGGGTTTGACCCGTTGACCTTGACTGGGTGGGCCCAGGTTGACTCCCCCTGAGTCTATGACAAGTGGGCCCCCTCTGCTAATTAACCTAGGGTTAGCGCTAACTAATTTTAGTTAGTTTAGGTCACTGACATGCGGGCCCAGGCCCCGCTGACAGTTTAGTTAGTACTAACTTAATTCTGTTAGTTAGCTGAGACACTGACAAGTGGGGCCCACCAGTCAAGTTTGACCTGGGCTGGCGCCTTTGACTCGTTGACGTCACAGTGACGCAGTGCTGACGCGGTTATTTAATTTCTGGATTTATTCTTATATAGGAAATTCCATAAAATAGCCAAAACTTCTAAAAATCATAGAGAATCAACCATAGCTACAAATCAAACAAAATATATATGAAAAATGATCAGAAAAATTCAATCTTTCCATCTGTAATGGTTTCATGCATGACAAAACACTTTAACCTTGCTGTTTAGGTTAAACAAGCTAATACACTTATTATGCATAAGAACTTAAGCTACCATTTGAATATTTGATTCAAATGGACCCATTTCAACTTGTTTCACATTGCATTAGGCAGGACACATCATTTTGCCATGTCATAGCATGCATCATATTGTTGCATATTGCGATGTGTTGATTATATTCTGTGGTGTATTTCGTGGTAGGTTCTACCTCCGAGGATATCTCCGAGTATCCAACTGAAGGGCAGTACCCTACTACCACTCCATCAGGCAAGCAGCCCCATTGATCATATCGATACAATCCCATGTTCTGGCTTCTGCTGTCACTTACTGCATTAAGACAACAACGTTACAAACTGCTATGTGCTACGGTAGTTGAACCCTTATCCTCTGCAAGACATGTCATTGCCACAATAACTAGATGAGACCCACTAGCATGTGTAGGAGTTGATTGAGCCATGTATGTGTTTCCTACCTTGCTATGCCTGCTATGCTTAGAGTTGTGTCAGGTCTGGTTCATCTAGGTGATGGGCTAGAGTGAAATGATTATGTCGGTAATGTGAGGGATGCGTTGAATATGTTTTGGTAAAGGAATCGATGAGAGGCCATGTAGGAGTACATGGTGGGTTGTTTCATTGAGGTTGTCCCTAAGAACTGAGATCTGTATGTGTGATTTTAAGAATCAGCTACTACCATGCATTGGGATCCTTAATTGACCCTCTCGGCTTCTAATCACCCTAGTACTCTGTCCAGGAGTTGCAAATAGTTTCTGGTGTTTGTAGGTTATGTGTTGGCGGTCGTGCGTAGCGCTGACCCTAGGGGTGGGCTATGATGCGGTAGATACACCATGGCACGGTGTACCGAGTCACCCGTTTGGTGTCTTGTGAACCCTGTTCACATCGTTCGGGGCCGTATGTGGAAACCTCGGTCGGACTCCCTGCGGATGGAACCTGGATAGGCGATAAACCTGGACTAGAGACTTGAGTGTTTAGGTAGGCCGTGGCTGACACCCTCGTTGGGCTTCCGCTTGAAGGTTGCCGAGTACATGTCGTGTAAATGACGGTAATTGGTTAGAGCGTGTATGAAGAAGTACACCCCTGCAGGGTTAACATCATCTATTCGAATAGCCGCGTCTGCGGTAAAGGACTACTTGGTTGCCTATACAGTTCATAGACAAGTTAATGGTTACTAGTAAAAGACTCAAGATAAGTGTGAGTACTGAAGATGGCTCTCTCGTAGGATGACGAGGGAGGATCCCCAGTGGAGTATTGTGTTGGTGATTAGTGGACTCGTGTGCGAAACTATTTTACTAGTGGTGTCTCATAGGATAGCTTAGCCAAGAGTCAAAGCTCGCTTGCTGCAATAACTCCACCACCTTCTTGAGAATGAGCATGTATAGTAGGCTCTGTTGTAAGACTTGCTGAGTACCTTTGTACTCATGTTTGCTTTAATTACTGTTTTCCGACGACAACACCGCCCCCTCCGATGGGTTTTATGTAGACCTCGACGTCGATGAGTAACTTGCCACCCAGGTGGTGATCCTGGTCATGGAGGGGCCTATGTAGACAGACAGGCTTCGACAAGCCTTCTTCCTTTCTAGTGTCTGTACTCAGACTATTTGCTTCCGCATGTGCTTGTATGCTTGTATGACTTGAGTGTCGGGTCATGTGACCCCTACCTGTATGAACATGTTATGTATGGCTCTCTGGAGCCTTTAAATAAAGTACTTGAGTTGTAGAGTTTTGTTGTGATGCCATGTTGTATTTGCACATATCGAGCATATTGTGTGTATGATTGAAATGCTTGGTATGTGTGGGATCCGACAATCTGGTTGTTTATCCTTGGCAGCCTCTCTTATAGGGAAATGTAGTCTAGTGCTCCTTGAGCCATAGTAGTCCGCTACATCCTGGTTCACCGGAGTCCTGCTAGCCCAGTACTACTGCTCAGGACACTTGACTGGCCGGCATGTGTTTCACTTCATTCCTATGTCTGTCCCTTCGGGGAAATGTCACACGGTGACTTCTGGAGTCCTGCCTAGCCTGCTACAGCCCGGGTTCCCCGGAGTCCTATTAGCCCAGTGCTACAGCACAGATTCACTCGCTGATGATCGACATGCTCGATGTGATTCATATATGCATGTCTCCATAGGTCTGTGCCGCTTTGGGTTCACGACTAGCCATATCGGTCCGAGTTCTCTGTCATATGGATGCTAGCGACACTATCATATACGTGAGCCAAAAGGCGCAAACGGTCCCGGGCCATGGTAAGGCGACACCCATGGGAATACCGTGCGTGAGGCCGCAAAGTGATATGAGGTGTTACCGGCTAGATCGATGTGACTTGGAATCGGGCTCCTGACAAAAACCCTACGTCCTGCTTGATTAATATTGATGATATGGGTAGTACAAGAGTAGATCTACCACGAGATCAGAGAGGCTAAACACTAGAAGCTAGCCAATGGTATGATTGTATGTTATTGTGTCCTACGGACTAAAACCCTTCAGTTTATATAGACACCGGAGAGGGTTAGGGTTACACAAGGTCGGTTACAAAGGAGGAGATATCCATATCCGTACTGCGTAGCTTGCCTTCCACACCAAGTAGAGTCCCATCCAGACACGAGACAAAGTCTTCAATCTTGTATCTTCATAGTCCAACTATCTGGCCAAAGGATATAGTCCGGTTGTCCGGAGACCCCCTAATCCAGGACTCCCTCAGCAGGCGTCGTTGCTAGCCGCAACCTCTCGTGCTACTAAGGTCTCCGGAGTAAAGCAGAGTCTGGAGCGGGCCAAGGAAGAACTCGACCATGTAAAAAAAGCATCTAGAAGACAAACAAGGTATGCAATGTCCTTGTGTATATCCAGAAAGGATGAATGATTTGTACTGACCATAGTGCCATGATATTTATTAGGGGCAGTGACAAAGGTGGAGGCCCTTAAGAAGGCGCTGGCCAAAGCCAAGAAGAAAGCGGCTGAGGAGAAAGCCGCCCGTGAAAGACACGAAGCCAGAGTTGGTGAAGTCCAGCAGGAGCTCTAGGACACCGTGAAGAAATGTGAATCCTTGGAGCGCAATATTGTGGACCAAGAGACCGAACTCACCAAGGCTCGCCAGAGCATGCACGACGCCCGGTTTGAAGCCCAAGGAGCCCTCCAAGAAATCCAGGAGGCCAGAAAAATCATGGCGGTTAAGGCCTTTATTATGTAGAGCAAGTATGTGAAGAAAAGGTTCCTCTTACTGACCCGGATTTGGAGTTCTTCAGGGGCGTTTGCGAATCTGCCGCGCAGTGTTGCCGACGCTGCGGAGTTCTTCCGAGCCGAAGAGGGGAGCTCGATGGAGAAGCTGTTCTGGTCGCAATACCTTGTGCCAAAACATCCGGTGCCCTTTAGCGATCAGCTAAAACAGCTGGTCAAATTGCATAGGGTGCCTAGACTAGCCATGAAGGATTTGATAATCCGTCTATGGCCTGCCGAAGTCATACCCAGCAGCTACTTCGGGCTCGTGAAGCGGCTAGGCAATGCCTGCCCCCATCTGGACGTCATCAAGCGGTCAGTCTGCATCGATGGTGCGCGGATGGCCTTCGCCCATGTCAACATACAGTGGGCGAAGATGGATGCCGTCAAGCTCGCGACCGAGGGACCGCCCGCTGGTAAGGAGCACCGCATGCTGGAGCGGTATTTTGATGATGTCCTCAAGGGATCCCGCATTGTAGAGGGCCAGTGCTCAAAAGACATTATCTTTGAATGAGTACCTTCATGTGAAATTTTATTATTACAAAATCTTGTTCAAGTTAGTTAAATAGAAGGAGGGCTTCAAAACAAAGATCTAGGCGTTTGAATTGCCTGATTCTGATAAACGAGCGAAAAGATAAACTAAAACGAAAATCGGGTCAGAAATCATGATCAAAAATAATCGCGAAATACCCTGGAAAAAGAAAAACCGATGAACAGGCTAACAAACGAACATTCACTGTCTGTGACTAACGGGTGAACAGCGTTCGTTAAAACGAACGCATGAACGGGCGTTCGCTAAATAACCGAACCAAAAAAACCGAACAAACCGATCTAAAAACAGATCTAGGGTTCGAAATAAACCGAACGGTTTTTAAAGAAAACCGGCGGCTACCTCGGCAAACACGTCGGCGGCGGCGGGAACTCCGACGGGGCGGCAAGGCGGTGGGGCGGCAAGGCGGCGGGCTCCGGCGGCGGGGCGGCTCGGCGCGAGGGCGGCAAGGCGGCGGCGGCGCGAGGGCCGGGCTAGGGTTGGCGCGGCTCGGGCTAGTGGGCTGGGGGTCGCGGGGGCGCAGCTTATAAGGGCCGCCCGGGGCGGAGTCCATGTCGTGTACGGCCCGGAGTCGGTTGACCTATTTTTTAAAAAAAAATCCACACAAAAAAACAAAGAAAAGAAATACTAAACAGACTCCATAAATCCTGAAATAAATTTTCCCCATCCTCTAAAAATATGCCAGATAAGGTGAACATTTATTTGGGCCTATAGTGCAATTTTGAAAAACGCGCATTTTTCCTAATTCGAATAAAATTGCAATAAAAATCCAAATAAAAATTATTATTTGACTTTAACATTTTCCTCCGATATTTCATTTATTTTGGAGAAGTCATATTATCTCCTCTCATATATTTTGATTCGAAATATATTCGGAGAGAAAAATCATTAAAACCAAAATGATCCTTGTTTCAATATTTGATAAAAAATCAAATATGAAAAACATGAAATCCCCAACTCTCTCTGAGGGTCCTTGAGTTGCTTAGAATTTTCGAGGATCGCAAAACGAAAATGCAATAGAATATGATATGCATGAATGACCTATGTATAACATTCCAAATTGAAAATTTGGGATGTTACAAACCTACCCCCCTTAAGATGAATCTCGTCCTCGAAATTCGGGTTGGTTAGAAAATAGGTGCGGGTGATCTTTGCGTAGATCATCCTCTCATTCCCATGTGGCTTCATCCTTAGTATGGTGGCTCCACTAAACTTTGCAAAACTTGATAACCTTACTGCGAGTAACTCGGCTAGCAAACTCGAGAATCTTGACCGACTTCTCCTCATAGGTCAAATCACTATCCAACTGTATTGCTTCCAGGGGCACTCTATCTCTCAGAGGAATATCGGCCATCTCAGCATGGCACTTCTTCAACTGGGAAACTTGAAACACATCATGAACTCCCGACAGTCCTTCGGATAACTCCAACTTGTAGGCAACCTCTCCCATGCGTTCCAAAACACGGTATGGTCCAAAAAATCTCGGGGCTAACTTTCCTTTAACTCCAAAACGTTTAACTCCCAAGGGTGACACTCGCAGATATGCTATGTCTCTGATTTCATAGACTACCTCCTTGCGTTTCGAGTCCGCATAACTCTTCTACCTTGACTGAGCTACCTTCAGTCTATCTCGAATTAGCTTAACCTTCTCTTCGGACTCCTTAATCAAATCCGGTCCAAACAACTAGCGGTCTCCAACTTCGTCCCACATCAATGGTGTTTTGCACCTTCCTCCGTACAGGGCTTCGAACGGTGCCATCTTCAAACTGGCCTGGTAGCTATTGTTGTACGAGAACTCTGCGTAGGGTAAATTATCATCCCAACTAGATCCATAGTATAGTGCACAAGCTCTCAACATGTCCTCCAGAATCTGATTGACTCTCTCGGTCTGTCCATGTGTCTGCGGGTGAAAAGTTGTACTGAACTCCAGCCTGGTACCCAAGGTCTGATGCAGCTGGTGCCAAAACTTTGAAGTAAACTGTGGTTCCTCTATCTAATACGATGGTCTTCGGAACTCCATGCAGACATACGATCCTAGTCATATATATCTTGGCCAACTTCGCACTTGTATAGGTGGTTTTCACTGGGATAAAGTGAGCTACTTTGGTCAAACGATCCACTACTACCCAGATAGAATCTTATCCAGATCTGGTCCTGGGTAATCCGGTGATGAAATCCATGCCAAGGTTGTCCCACTTCCATTCGGGTATCGGCATCGGCTGCAGTAATCCTGCTGGTTTCTGATGTTCTGCCTTCACTCTCTGGCATACACCACATATGGCTACATACCCGACAATATCTTTCTTCATACTAGTCCACCAAAAACGCTCCTTCAAATCCAAATACATCTTGGTGTTTCCGGGGTGAATTAAGTATGGTGAGTCATGAGCCTCTTGAAGTATCAACTTCCTGATCTCTGTATTATTGGGCACATAAACGCGGTCCTCAAACCATAAGGTGTCGTGCTCATCCTCAGGAAAACCTTTGGCTTTTCATTCGCTCATCTTCTCCTTTATCTCGGCAATTTCCTTGTCATCCTTCTGAGCTTCTCGAATCTTTTCCAATAATGTTGACTGAACCTCCAACGCTGCAACAAATCCTTTAGGGACTATCTCCAAATGTAGCTCCCTGAAATCTTCTACCAACTCCCTTGGCAAACCTCCTGTTACTAAGGTATTGGCATAACTCTTTCAGCTCAAAGTGTCTGCTAAGACATTGGCCTTTCCTGGATGATAATGCAATTTCATATCATAATCCTTGATAAGCTCCAACCATCTCCTTTACCTGAGGTTCAACTCCTTCTGTGTGAAAATGTACTTCAAACTCTTATGATCCGTGTACACATCACAATGATTCCCAATTAGAAAATGTCTCCAAGTCTTGAGCGCATGCACCACATCTGCTAACTCCAAATCGTGTGTGGCATAATTCAACTCATGCGGTCGAAGCTATCGTGAGGCATATGAAACAACTCTTCCGTCTTGCATAAGTACTCCTCCAAGTCCTAAGCAAGAGGCGACGCAATACACTTGGAAATCCTTGCGTATATCCGGCAGAATTAGCACTAGGGCTATAGTCAAACGTTTCTTCAACTCCTGGAAACTAGCTTCACATTCCTCAGTCCAATGGAACTTGGTGTCCTTCTTCAACAACGTCGTCATAGGCTTTGCAATTTTAGAAAAATTCTCAATGAATCTCTGGTAGTATCCCGCGAGTCCAAGAAAACTGCGGATCTCTCCAACTGAGGTGGGTGCCAACCACTCAGTGACTGACCGAACCTTGGTGGGATCCACTGCTATACCTTCTCCTGATATAACATGTCCAAGAAATTCAACTTCCTTCAACCAGAACTCACATTTGCTAAACTTTGCATATAACGGATGTTCCCTGAGTTTCTCGAGAACTAAGCGCAAATGCTCCTTGTTTTCCTCTTCATCCTTTGAGTATACTAAAATATCATCAATGAACACCACGACAAACTTATCCAAGAACTCCATGAACACCTTATTCATCATACTCATGAAATAGGCAGGGGCGTTAGTCAATCCAAATGACATAACCGTATACTCATAAAGCCCATACCTTGTGGTAAAAGCTGTCTTAGGTATATCCTTTTCTCGAATCTTCAGCTAGTGGTAACCTGATCGCAGATCGATCTTCGAAAACACTTTAGCTCCTTGCAGCTGGTCAAACAAATCATTAATCATCGGCAGTGGGTACTTGTTCTTGATCGTTACCTCATTCAACGCCCGATAATCAATAACCATTCTCATAGACTTATCCTTCTTCTCAACCAATAACACTGGGGCGCCCCATGGTGATGAGCTCCGTCGAATGTAACCTTTCTCCAATAACTCCTTAATCTGTTTCTTGATCTCCTCCAGATCATTCGTGGGCATCTGATATGGTCTCTTTGATATAGGCCCGGTGCCTGGCAACAGCTCTATCAAAAACTCTATGTCTCGATCTGGCGGCATGCCTAGTAACTCCTCTGGAAATACATCAAGGTAATCATTCACAACAGGCACTTCCTCCTGAACAACTCCCGTGAGAGAATGTACCTGGGTTCTCCTTGGCGCATGCCTGGATACATACTTGATCCTTTTTCCCTCCGGGGTGGTAAGAAAAATTGACTTACTCGCGCAATTGATGTTTCCCCCATACATCGATAGCCAATCCATTCCTAATATCACATCCAATCCTTGTGACTCCAAAATTATCAAGTCTGAGGGGAAAACATGGCTTCCAGTGGTCAATGGCATCTGAAAACATCCTTGACTTGCCATATACTCCGCTCCTGGTGATCTTACTAACATAGGTGTCCTAAGTACCTTAGTGGGCAACTTATACTTATCCACGAATCCCTTTGATATGTATGAATGCGATGCACCAGTATCGAAAAGAACGATTGCAGTAAAAGACTTAATCAAAAACTTACCGATAACTGCATCTGGCTGCTCCTCAACTTCCTCCATGTTCACGTGGTTCACTTGTCCCCTGTTCAAAGGGTTGGGCTTTTTCTGAAAGTGCTAGTGATTGACTAGAGGGGGGTGAATAGGCGATTTTTATGAAAGTCTTCAAAACATGGAAGTTTCGAAGACAAACGATAGAAATAAACCTATTACCGTGCAGCGGAAGGTAGACTACACTAGGCAAACCATAGTCAAGTATTCAATGGAGTGAAAGCACAATGACTAATAGCAGCTAGGCAGTAAAGATCAGGTAGGAAGATATTGTGAAGCCAATCAGAACAAGCATTCACTCAGTGAAGACAAAAGATAAAGCAATCATACAATGACTTCACAAGGACCAACAGTAAGTAAAGGGAAGGGAAGGATGAAACCAGTGACTCGTTGAAGACAATGATTTGTTGGACCAGTTCCAGTTGCTATGACAACTGTACGTATAGTTAGGGAGGCTGAGATTCAACTCAGAAGACCTCGTCTTCACCTTATTCACCTTGAGCTAAGGACACGCAGTCCTCGCCCAATCACTCTGGTAAGTCTTCAAGGTAGACTTCCAAACCTTCACAGACTTCGTTCACCGGCGATCCACAATGACTCTTGGATGCTCAAAACGCGACGCCTAACCGGCTGGAGGATTCACAGTCCTCAAGTGTAATAAGTCTTCAGATCACACAGACAGGAAGACTTAAGTGATGCCTAACACTCTTTGGCTCTGGGTGTATAGGGCTTTATCCTCGCAAGGAATTCTCTCTCAGAGGCTTCGAGGTGGGTTGCTCTCAAACGAAAAAAGCCGTGTACTAACTCTGAGCAGCCAAACATTTATGGTTGTAGGGGGTGGGCTATTTATAGCCACTAGGCAACCCGACCTGATTTGTCCGAAATGACCCTGGGTCACTAAGGAACTGACACGTGTTCCAACGGTCAGATTTCAAACACACATGACAACTTTACTTGGTCTACAAGCAAAGCTGACTTATCCAACTCTGGACAAGATTTGCTCTCATAGTCTTCACTCGAAGACATAGGATTTTGGTTAAGCATCACTTCAGTCATTCTGACTGGTTCTCTTGGACCCCACTTAACAGTACGGTGGTTCCTATGACTCAACAAGGAAAAACACAGAACGACGAAACTGCTAAGTCTTCGCACTCCATAGTCTTCACGCGATGTCTTCTCTTGTCATAGTCTTCAATGTGAATGTCTTCACATACCACCTTTGACTTCAATGTCTTCATACATTTTTAGGGGTAATCTCTGGTAGGAAAACCGAATCAATGAGGGACTTCTACCTGTGTTATCCTGCAATTCTCACAAACACATTAGTCCCTCAACCAGGTTTGTCATTAATACTCCAAAACCAACTAGGGGTGGCACTAGATGCACTTACAATCTCCCCCTTTTCGGTGATTGATGACAAACTGGTTGAAGTTTTCAACGGGGAATAAAATATGTGAAATTGTAAAGGATAGGTTATTGTCTTCATAAGTGGCAAAGGCCCCCCTGAAGATGTGCATATAAGTAATTTTCTTTTGGTATGCAAATGCACATGGCAGGTTGTACTTGTGGAGATCCTCTTCAACTTATGATGACAATTCATCATGCATGAAAAGTATGTGAAGATAATGACATGCATAATGAAAAATGGACGTCTGCAAAATGATCTAAGTGCGGAAATTTATCGTTGCACATGCGGAATTTATCATCGCATCACAGAAAAGCAAATAAGTAGCAGACGACCATCGAGTTTGAGTGTTACAACTCAAAGAACCAAATGTATCAAAATGCGAGAGTTGTAAACACTAGGCAAAATATAAAACCACCGCCCATATGGACCCGCTTGAAGACTATCAAACTCATATGCTTCTCCCCCTTTTGTCAGTAAGGACCAAAAAGGTTTGAATACATAGAGCACCTACTCGTTCCCATGAGGAGTTGGTGAAGCAGCAAGGTCGTCGGAGTTGGTTGGCGGTGCAGATGAACTCGGTGCAGCGGTGATTCGCGCCGAAGGTGGTGAAGTAGCATCGTCTTCATCATAGATGACACGTGCATTCACTGTTGCAGCAGAGCAGGAGAACTCAGAGTCTTCAAGAGACGGAGTATGCCGCAGCAAGGTCCTTCTTGGAGGTGTTGAGTCAAACTTGAAGCGTTCAGAGAAACCATCTTCTTGAAGATCATCTTCAGAACACATAAGCGTCAGCCCTTTCCATGTACGCCGACAAGTTTCATGGGAGACAAAGGCATTCTTGGTGGCAAGGTTGTGAATCATGTTTACGTCCACCAAGAGGCTTTGCATTTGGCGCTTCAGCCAGTCATGATGCTGTAAGAATTCTGCAAATGAATGCAGACTATGAGAACCAAGGGATTCTCCCACGGACATGTACCTGTGACAGCATTAAGGTGCAAGGGAAGGGGAAGAGGTCATATGCATTCTCAGAAGATTTTGAAGATAAATCAGTTTAGAAGACATTGACCTCATAGTGCGAAGACATTCACTCATAGATAGAGAGTTGGTTCCAGATTTGTACGAATCCATGGATCAGTACAAGTGAGAATCTAACTACTTTGTGAAGCATAAGTGAACATACTAGGCATATTATGAGATGCAGTATGAAATAGATCCAACTTGTGTGAATAGAAACTTCTTGTGGTAGAAAGTGATGAATCTATAGGATCAAAGGGGTCGTAAAAAGGAAGTTTTATTTACCACACGAAGAACTGCTAGATGTAGTGGGAGAGGAGGCCGAGCAGTTCGATCGTCTGTGCCCTAACTTGGCGACGTAGGACACCTACGATGACGGTGGAGAAGACGATGTCCGCGGCCGGCATGAAGACGGCGTCGGTGAGGTCGCGGCAGCTAAGCGCTTCATCGCCGGCGTCGTCGAGGGCTAGCGGTGGCTCTAGGGTTTGTGTGAGAGTGGAAGAAAGGATAATGACTATGGTGAGGCGTGTATTTATAGGGACAGGGACGGCATAGTGTTATTACACAGGTGCCCCTGGCGATTCACATCTGAAGGACACGTGGCCATCATGCAACATATCGGAGGTTGTTCCACGTTCCCACGCACGCCTGGATTGTCGGGTGGTCGTTCCCACTTCTCTGGGTTTCAGGTGAAGGAATTAGCATTGAAAATGGACTTAATGTTTGTCTCTGTATCTTCTACGGACTAGGATGCAGAGAAGACATTCGACAGTTTCAATAGAATGCATATGATTGTTAGGACCCCGATTCCAAGTCACACCGATCTAGCCGGTAACACTTCATATCACTTTGCGGCCTCATGCACGGTATTCCCACGGGAGTCGCCTTACCATGGCCCGGGACCGTTTGCGCCTTTTGGCTCACGTATATGATAGTGTCGCTAGCATCCATATGACAGGGAACCCGAGCCGACATGGCTAGTCATGAACCCAAAGCGGCACCAACCTATGGGGACAGGCATACATGGATCACATCAAGCATGTCGGTCAGCAGCGTGTGAATCCGGGCTGTAGCACTGGGCTAATAGGACTCCAGGAACCCGGGCTGTAGCAGGCTAGGCAGGACTCCGGATGTCACCACCTGACATTTCCCCGAAGGGACAGACACAGGAACGAAGTGAAACACATGCCGGCCAGTCAAGTGTCCTGGGCAGTAGTGCTGGGCTAACAGGACTCCGGTGAACCGGGCTGTAGCGGACTACTATGGCTCATGGAAGCACTAGACTACATTTCCCCATAAGAGAGGCTGCCAAGGATAAACAACTAGATTGTCGGATCCCACACATACCAAGCATTTCAATCATACACACAATATGCTCGATATGTGTAAATACAACATGACATCACAACATAACTCTACAACTCAAGTATTTATTCACTAGGCTCTAAGGAGCGAGATATTACAAACATGGGTCTCATGACCCAACAATCATAGCATATAAATCAAAGCACATGCGGAAGCTTAACATGTCTGGGGACAGACATCTACAGATGAAAAGGGCTGAGAAGCCTGACTATCTACCAGATCCTGCCGAGGCACAAGATCGTAGCTGAGGTAGCAAGCTAAACGTCGAAGTCCACACGGAACTACTAGCGAGACTGACGTCTCTCTGCAAAACATAAAATAGGCAAACGTGAGTACAAATGTACCCAGCAAGACTTACATCAGAACTATCTACATATGCATCGGTATCAATAAAGGGGGGTGGTGGAGTTTAACTACAGCAAGCCATCTTTGACTCAGTGGCTATCCTGAACTACGACTGCAAGTAACTCTTTGAGGTGGCGCACACGAGTCCACATATTCACCATATCAATACACCACTATGGATCCGCTCCCGTCTCCCTACGAGAAGGCCATCCATAGCACTCACACTTATCTTGCGAGTTTTAGAGTATCCACTTTCACTTGTCTATGAACGTTATAGGCAACCCAGAAGTCCATTACCACGGACACGGCTATTCGAATAGATGATGTTAACCCTGCAGGGGTGTACTTCTTCACACACGCTCTCACCACTTACCGCCGTTTACACGGCATGTACTCTGCAACCTTCAAGCGGAAGCCCAACGAGGGTGTCGGCCACGGCCTACCTAAACACTTAAGTCTCTAGTCCAGGTTTATCGCCTATCCAGGTTCCATCCGCAGGGAGTCCCGCCGAGGTTTCCACATACAGCCCCGGACGATGTGTACAGGGTTCTGAGACACCAAACGGGCACCCGGCATGCCCGGCCACGATGTATCTACCGCATCATAGCCCACCCCTAGGGCCAGCGCTACGCACGGCCGCCAACACATATCCTATAAACACCAAAAACTAGTTGCAACTCTTGGACAGAGGACAAGGGTGATCAAGAAGCCGAGAGGGTCCATTGGTTTAGGGCCCAATGCATGGTAGTAACTGTTTCATGGATCACAAACACAGAACTCAGTTCCTAAGAACGGTTTCAGTGAGACAACCCACCATGTACTCCTAGATGGCCTCTCACCGCTACCTTTACCAAATCGTGTTCACGCACTTAGCTCTCAACAGTAGGACATGTTTACACACCTCCGATTCATCCCCGATGAATCAGACCTGACTCAACTCTAAGCAGTAGCAGGCATGACAAACAAACATGAATGAGTAGGCACATCAGGGCTCAAACAACTCCTACTCATGCTAGTGGGTTTCATCTATTTACTGTGGCAATGACAGGTTATGCAGAGGAAAATGGTTCAACTACCGCAGCATGTAACAGTTGAATCGTTGTTGTCCTAATGCAGTAAAAGAGAGCAGGAGCGAGAGAGTGGAATTGTATCGGAATGAACAAGGGGGTTTTGCTTGCCTGGCACTCCTGAAGATAATATACTTCTTCATCGGTGCCATCGATCTCATCGTCGAAACCATGTCTATCGAGAGGGGACAAATACCGGCAACAGAGAAAGAAACACAATCAATGCAATTCACAATATGATGCATGATCATGACATGTCAATATGTTGTGGTTTGAGCTAATGCAACTAGCAACATGTTAAATGGAGTTGGTTTGAACCCTAGGTTCAAATTCAAACTCCATATGTGAGAGTTTAAATTCCATTTATATGAATTGGCCTAAACAGCAGCCATAAGTTGTTCTAACATGCATGAAAATGCCATAAACAGATTCCTTGAATTTTTCTGATAATTTTTCATATATTATTTATTTCATTCTGAGCTACGGTTGATTTTATATAATTTTTAGAAGTTAATAACATTTTCCGGAATTTCCTGAAGAGAAATAAATCCGGAAATTACATTATTGCATCAACATTACGTCATGCTGACCTCAGCAGGTCAACACACCAGGTCCAGGTCAAACCTGACTAGTGGGTCCCACTGGTCAGTCTCACAGAGCTGGGTTGGGTGGATGACAAGTGGGACCGGTCAACGTTGACTTGACCAAAGTCAAAGCTGACATGTGGGGTCCATAGGGTTAGCACTAATCTAAACAGGTAATTTACACTAACCTAATCTCTTTTAGTTAGCCGGTTAGTTGGGCGGTGGGGCCCGGTTGTCATTGACTCCAGGGGGTAATCAGTAGGGTGCTTAGGCCCTAATGATGGTGCCACATTAGCGGCCACCAGAGTTAGTCGCCGGCGACCAAACATAGCGGTGGAGGCGCTCGGAACGGCGCCACAGGCGTCGGATGGGCGCGTGGCTTGGTCCTACGGCCAGCTGGAGGAGTGCCGCGTCCAACGGTGCAGGTGGTTGAGCGCGCGGTGGCCGGGAACGACGCCAGCGAGCGTTTGGGCGGCGGCCGGAGCTCGGGCGTCGGTCGTTTTGCTGCTGTGGCGTGCTAGCAGGCGAACGGAGGCACTAGTGAGGCACTGCGGAGTGCGGGGAGTGCGTTAGGTACTAGCGGTGACCAAAGGGTCACCGGAGTGACACCGGCGTCGAGCTCGTGTGGCGGAGCGGCTCGGCTCCGGTCGAGGAGGCGGCTAGAGGGTGCGTACGAGCGCGGGGAGCAGGGGAGAAGATGGCGGAGCTCACAGCGGGGTCGGAGACGGTCTCAGCAAGCTTGGGGAGGCGGAGATGGCGGCAATTCGACGGCGGCGATCCTCGGTGGCCGGGGAGGGGAAAAGCGGCGGGGGTGGCGCTTCGGGGCCCTTCCGGTAGCTTGGCTCGGTGAGGAGGTAGGGAACGAGGTGGCGAAGCTTGGGGATAGCTCGGGGAGGCTCGGGGAACACGGTGGACGCGGTGACGGCAAACGGCGGCGACGGTCTCGCTCGGCCGTGCGCGTGAGAGAGAGCAGAGGAGGGGAGGGGGTCCAGAGCGAGAGGGGAGAGACGCAGGGGGTCGAGGGCGTCTCTGTGGCGCGTTCAGAAGAGCCGGGGCGTCGCGGTGGAAGCAGGAGCTGGCCAGGGCGGCGTCGGCACGCTCCAGCGAGCTGCTTCATGCGCTGGCGTGGGGAAGAAGACGCCCATGCCCCTGGTGGGCTGGCTGGGCCAGCTGGGCCGCCAGGTAAGGAAACTCTCTCTCTGTCCTTCTATTAGTTTTCTGTTTTCTATGTATTTGATATGTTAGGAATTAGTAATAATACTAACTCATTTCCATAAATCCTGGGATATATTTTGGGCTCTATTTGAAATATTTACGACTGCCCAAAATTGTTTCCAGGATTTGTCGAGCATTTAAAATATTTATATTGATTAAACACCCAAATTCAAATACCTAGGGATTTAATTCAAAGCCCAAATGTGTCCAGCAAAAATGCAAATCATCTTGGGGAGATGCTTCCACCTTAAACCAGAGATGATGAACATTTTTAAAAGGCATTTTGAGTTCATTGAAAATATTTTTATTTGAAACTATTTGAATTGCATTTGTGCTAGGGCTTGATCATCCCCATTTCAGAGTTTCATAAAACTTAAACATGATGACATGATTATCATGCAAGGTCAAGCAAAGGCTAAGGCTAGGGCTGTGACAACTTACCCCCACTAAACAAGAATCTCGTCCCGAGATTCAAGACGTGAGGTAAGAGGAAAGGAGGTCACAAACTATCACAGTCTTCTCGATTCAAGTTGCACCTCATAAGGTTGTTGATTCGTTGCATACATTGATCTTGATATCCTCGCTTTTGAGATCTTCATCCATGCGATGACGATGGAAAGAGACTTTACTAGGATTGATCTTCTCGGAGATCAAGCTATACAAGATCAACTCACGGAATGAGATGTTGAAACATCTCGAGTTGAGACACAAAACACATCGAGAGGGATGGAAGAACAAACGACGAGGTTTGATTTGTGGGCAACAATTCCACGCTTAGAAAGATGGTGGATGGTGTCAAGGTGGCGAGGAAATAATTGCCATGATCCCATGACGGGGCACCTTGGGAAAGGTGACTCGTTGGATTGTTCCCTTAAGTGGCAAAAAGAATTACTTTTGATCCATAGATCATTGAAACTCTTCATACCAACTTAAAGCAATTTTCAATTGATCGTTTGAAAGAGCTCGAAGAAATGGCATACTCGAACTAGGATGAATGATGTGGACTATCTTGTTGGAGACAACGCAATGGATGATTTGCTTATCATCGGAGACAGATGGGACCCATGGTAAGTCCACTTTTGAAGATGATCCTGGACAACTACTGCTGAGGTGCAAGCTGGGAACAAAATGCAAATGTTGGGAATGATTCTCGTAGCTGGGGAAAAACTCAACAATCGAGAGTGTTTCCAATGTTTTAATGGTTATAGAATCATCGAAGAAACTAAGAGCACAAGGATCCCTAAGGAACAACTTCTATAATATGTCGCACGAAATCCTCATGGAAAGATGGGCAAAGATACTATAATGACAGATCTTCCGGCTAGGTGTGTCGGCCAAAATATCAACCCTGTCGGGACCTACATCATAGATCCTGGAAAAGTTCCAACCATCATATCTGCCTGAGATTCAGATCTGATTGGTAATAGGATAATTCAGACAGCATGTCTGGAAAAGAAAGTTTGCAACACAAACCGACGAGATGACATTGCGAGATTCTCAAAAAATGAACTATGATAGTAAGCTCCAAAACATGAGCCGGTTTTGCTACAAACCTGTGAACACGATGTCCCAGATAAGCATGACCACATAGTAGTCTTATAATAAAACACTACCGAGTCCAGATGGGGAACCATCATCGAGGATATCGAAGTCCTTGCATAAGTCTAGCTCTTAAGAGGAAACTTCTTCTCCTTGAACAAATCAATCAGTGGCTTGGTGTGCTAGGGATTCATATAGAATGAAGGTTGCAAGTCTCCAGACCATAGAATACTTCGCACGTATGCATGACTGACTTGGGATGATTCCAGAGAAAGCGAGACAAACTTTCCCAAATTCATAGCGGGAACTTGCTTCAAATGCACGTGAACTAGAGGAAGTCACTTCTTATACCAAACGTATGCTTCATGAGCTAGCATGAGAAATGCTTTCAAAGTTTTCAACACTAGCTTAGTGTTCAACATGAATCATGGATAAGATGAAAATATTGTCGATGGGCTCGACAACAGGTCATCCAGATTTCCGTGAAGATGGAATTCCATAATTATGTGAACAAGGTGATAGCATTGGTAAGACCCAAAAGATATAACGGTGTATGCTCGAGGAAACAACCACGAGTAAGACAACATTATGAACATCGTTAGTTCTCATTTGACTTGACGATAGCCCACACTCAAATCAAGGTTTGGACAAGACGATAGATTCAACAACCAATCCCGAGGAACAATCGATGAAAATATCATCTTTCTTCAACACACACACACAAGGATATCCCTTTGGAATGAACTGAGCTGGACAAGCTTTCATTTTCCAACTCTCCAAGTTGTTGTTCAGCTTAACCAACTAGCTCAGGGCATCCAACACAGATTCTTGGAGAAGGGGTGGTTTACAAGAAACCAACTTGATCACGAGCTCAACATAACAGTTAGGGGGCAACCTGGTGATACTTCCGAGGAAATATTCAGAAAATCACGAACCATCGATATGTTTCTAAGCTCGGGAACAATCTTGCTTTTTCAGAGCAAGACGATATGATCAAGAGAGCAAGGGACTGACACAATCCTAACTCATTGATCGAAGAGTGCACCAGGAAAAATGGACTAGGTGGCACAATCTATCTTAGAATGATGATTCAATAACCAACACACTAAGAAAGAAATTATTGTCCATTAGCTACCTAGCAACTAGTTGCTAGGAGTATTGATTTCACACATCATGGTTCACTTGCCGGCATTCCGGTTGCGACGACATGGGACCGAGGAATGAAAAATGATGGTAAGAAGTATCACTACGTCAAGAATTCATGAGAGAGGGTGCAATTCTCATGACAATCCTGACATAAAGGGGGTAATACTCCAGGGTAGAATAGAGCAAAAGCTGGATTGGCATTTGATCTGCAGAACACAACTACTTTGACCCAATCCTGGATATGGATGAGGTACTGGAGTTTGTTTCTCCTAATCATTCTGAAATAGAATGGCTTAACGGACCACGAGAATAATAAACATCGATAACACGGATGCACAATTACTCCTGACTACCAATTGATAGATGATGGTCGGAATATAAATGAAGAGGGACAACTCAAGAGGACATATATCTTTCGAATTTGTGGATGCATAGATTAATATGTCGAACCAAGTTCAATAGGTTTCTTCCAGATAACCCATGCAGAAAGGTAGAACTGGCAGAATCACAATTATGAATGGAGAACTCCTCAAGAGTACTCTGATTGTGATATTTTGGATCAAAGAACTTCTACCTTAATGGTTCATGGTATTTGGAAGAAGGAATACCACGGACCTCGAGGACTGTCGCAAGGTTACTAATATCCTAAAGGAACGAGGAAACACTATCAACAGGAGGTGACTAGAGTGAATCTCGGGTTCAAACCCAGGAATAAAATACCTACTAACTAAATTGCATCACGGAATGCTTTCGAGAATGATGGCCAAAATCATCACACTGGGAACACAAGACATGTCTAGATTTACTAGGTGATCCTCTAAGACACCTAGGGTCATAATACTAGCTCCAACCTATATGTCGAGGCAACAGAGTGCCTCAACTCACCGATTAGTATGGTTAATCTGGCCCAAAAGGATATCAGGAACGGGAAGAAAGGATTTGCAAATGCATCAGACTATTTAGAAACCTGGGATGACTCGGACAGCATAACGGCTATAAATGTTCAAAAATATTTGAGACATCCTGCAAAAATTGTGGCATAACCACTCAACATCACAATATCAAAGTTCTGAGGCCAGCTATGACATATGGGAGTAGTAGGAACTGAACTGAGGCTTGAGCTCAACAATCTTAGGCAACTATGGTTTAGTAACACGTCATCCTGAGAGATAGAAGAGAAGCCTAGTTCTTAACCCCGTAGAAAAGATAAGATGACTCAGATCAGAAGGTCATGAGGATAAGGAGTAAAAAGAGCCTTACGTTCCCTTCCACAATCAATTCCCTTACATAACTAAAGCATTTCTAGACACAACTTCGACCAGTTTGGCTTGGTAATCCTACAGGCAGTCAGGCTCTGATACCAAAGCTGTCAAGACCCCGATTCCAAGTCACATCGATCTAGCCGGTAACACTTCATATCACTTTGTGGCCTCACGCACGGTATTCCCACGGGTGTCGCCTTACCATGGCCCGGGACCGTTTGCGCCTTTTGGCTCACGTATATGATAGTGTCGCTAGCATCCATATGATAGGGAACCCGGGCCGACATGGCTAGTCATGAACCCAAAGCGGCACCAACCTATGGGGACAGGCATACATGGATCACATCGAGCATGTCGGTCAGCAGCGTGTGAATCCGGGCTGTAGCACTGGGCTAACAGGACTCCGGGAACCCGGGCTGTAGCAGGCTAGGTAGGACTCCGGATGTCACCGCGTGACATTTCCCCGAAGGGACAGACACAGGAACGAAGTGAAACACATGCCGGCCAGTCAAGTGTCCTGAGCAGCAGTGCTGGGCTAACAGGACTCCGGTGAACCGGGCTGTAGCAGACTACTATGGCTCATGGAAGCACTAGACTACATTTCCCCATAAGAGAGGCTGCCAAGGATAAACAACTAGATTGTCGGATCCCACACATACCAAGCATTTCAATCATACACACAATATGCTCGATATGTGTAAATACAACATGGCATCACAACATAACTCTACAACTCAAGTATTTATTCATTAGGCTCCGAGGAGCGAGATATTACAAACATGGGTCTCATGACCCAACAATCATAGCATATAAATCAAAGCACATGCGGAAGCTTAACATGTCTGGGGACAGACATCTACAAATGAAAAGGGCTGAGAAGCCTGACTATCTACCAGATCCTGCCGAGGCACAAGATCGTAGCTGAGGTAGCAAGCTAAACGTTGAAGTCCACACGGAACTACTAGCGAGACTGACGTCTCTCTGCAAAACATAAAATAGGCAAATGTGAGTACAAATGTACCTAGCAGGACTTACATCAGAACTATCTACATATGCATCGGTATCAATAAAGCGGGGTGGTGGAGTTTAACGCATTAAGCCAGCTTTGACTTAGTGGCTATCCTGAACTACGACTGCAAGTAACTCTTTGAGGTGGCGCACACGAGTCCACATATTCACCATATCAATACACCACTATGGATCCGCTCCCGTCTCCCTACGAGAAGGCCATCCATAGCACTCACACTTATCTTGCGAGTTTTAGAGTATCCACTTTCACTTGTCTATGAACTGTTATAGGCAACCCCAGAAGTCCATTACCGCGGACACGGCTATTCGAATAGATGATGTTAACCCTCCAGGGGTGTACTTCTTCAAACACGCTCTCACCACTTACCGCCGTTTACACGCCATGTACTCGGCAACCTTCAAGCGGAAGCCCAACGAGGGTGTCGGCCACGGCCTACCTAAACACTCAAGTCTCTAGTCTAGGTTTATCGCCTATCCAGGTTCCACCCGCAGGGAGTCCGGCCGAGGATTCCACATACGGCCCCGGACGATGTGTACAGGGTTCCGAGACAGCAAACGGGCACCCCGCATGCCCGGCCATGGTGTATCTACCGCATCATAGCCCACCCCTAGGGTCAGCGCTACACACGGCCGCCAACACATATCCTATAAACACCAGAAACTAGTTGCAACTCCTGGACAGAGGACAAGGGTGATCAAGAAGCCGAGAGGGTCCATTAGTTTCGGGCCCAATGCGTGGTAGTAACTATTTCATGGATCACAAACACAGAACTCAGTTCCTAAGAACGGTTTCAATGAGACAACCCACCATGTACTCCTACATTGCCTCTCACCGCTACCTTTACCAAACCGTGTTCACACACTTAGCTCTTGTCGGGGATATACCCCGCGGCGTAAACCGGCCGGAAGTATAACCCGGCCGAACTAGGCGTTTCATTGGTAAACCGCCAGAGGATTGGTGGTTTACGTGATTGGCGGTTCACTGGTATGATGATTCACGAGCCTGAAGACTCATTGGTGACCCGAGGGTGTTCCGGACGGATGACAAGGCCCAAGGCCCAGCATGCCGGTTTATGTTAATGGTGGGCCGGTTTAAGAGGAAAGGCATGAGGAACATTATCTTACAAGGAGCTAAGACCTGGACTTGTATCCGGTTTGTATTGGAGATAGACTAGTCCTAATCCTAATAGGACTCTACATGTAACGTGCCCCTCCAACATATATAAGTAGGGGCAGGGCTCCTCAAAAGGGGACAAGATTCACAAGTTCCACAAGTTGGACAAGTTAGGTTTAGACAATAGCTCTCAAGATAGAGCACTCTTGTAACCGTGATCATCATCATCAATATCAATGAAGCAGGATGTAGGCTTTTACCTCCACCGTGAGGGGCCGAACCTGGGTAAAACATCGCGTCTCTCGTCCCGCTCAACCCCTCTCAAGCTACCACATAAATGCGTTGGCCTTGCGACTAAGTCCTGACACTAAGGACATCTGCCGTGACAATTCCATGATAGTGGCGCCCACTGTGGGGCTCGCGCATGGTGGTGTTGAGTTCTTGAAGGGATCTACTCTCAGGGATCGAGAAGCTCGCGATGTGCTGGATGAAAAAGAGCCGATGCAGAAGGATATACGTCGTGTCCATGACCGGCAATCGGAACGACATACAAGAGTTGAGATAAAGGGAAATTTAGGGTTGCGTTTTTTCGGTCGCTGCAAGAGCCCTAGCAATCCGACGAAACCGAGAGTTTTTTTTTATGATGAAGTACTGAAGCACACCCGAAGGAAACTACAAAAGAGTCATGCATGTACGCGACAGAGCATGTTTGCCAAAAGTGGTGGATTAGAAAAGCATTTTTTCAAGGAAAAGTGAATCAATGGGACGAGTCTATGAGGAAAACTGTGATGTTAAATCATGTACGGATTGTCTGGGATATACGCGACTGGGCGATTTACCAAGATCAGGCTAAGACTGTCAAAGTATCAATGTTGCTGCTCCAAACCGGATTCAATTCAGATATACCGCCGGGTCTCGCCTCAACGGCCTGTCAATACCGTTTCCAAGACCTCATGTTTGGAAGCTCGGCCACATCTTCTTGTTCACGTACAGCTTCAAGTCCCGAGGCAATTAGCCAATGCTGTTGCAGGCTACTTCCACGTAAAGAAAAATCAGAGAAAAGATATGATCTGCCAAGTTGAAATACTACTAGTATACACGTTCTACTTGAGTAATCTATCACACAAAAAAACATGGATCCATTGAACCGGCTATGACTCAGAAGCAGAGGTCTCCGCGGACTCAGCCCCGCCTCTAGTTGCGCCATCTCTGGGCCGCGTAGAGCCGGCCTCGCTCCACCGAGAGTCGCCGCCGGGTGCCACGACCCGCCTACTTCTGTCGCAAGTCGCCACAGCCTCGGACCGCTGGCCTCAAGTCGCCGACTTGCAGAACTGCTATGAGCCGTCGCGTCGGCTCATCTTCGCCATCTCGGGCTTGCCTCGCCGACTTCGCCCGTAAACCATATCCACTCGCCAGCTTTGCCACCGCCTGAGAGTCGCCCATGCCTGTGCATGGGCTGTCTTCGCATGCCTCACCGGAGTCTTCATCCGCTATGAGCCGCCTCCGGGTCTCTGTCGCTATGATGCAGGCGGCAACATCAAGTTGCCGTCAAAGTGGGCGGCCCTCGCTGTTTCTTGCTAAGTCGCCGAATTCGGTCATGGCTCATCTCCGGTTCTCTGACGCTTTGGCTCGTCTCTGTATCCGGTTCTCTGACATTGTGATTGCCGCTAAGTCACCACTTCCGGTGCTGGTCGCCGAGCTGCAACAGGTTTGACTCTGAGTCAAATCCACCAGTCCGGCCTCGCCTGATAAACCAAAGACCTCCGCGGCCTCCTCGAGTCTCTGCGGCTGGCTCCTCCCCGTCGGCTCAGGCCTCCAGTAAAAAGACATGCGCCAGCCAGCAGGTGCTAAACCGGCCGCTTTGTGTATTAACACATATTATTTTCCTCAGAGAATAACTACTTTGGTCTGTGTATTTTTTATGTGTGCAGGACAAAGATTCATTATAAAGGTGGTGCTATACTATGCCTATGGAGTGTATGTTAGCATCATCACGCACCGGCGTCTGAACCCGCTTATTGATGGAACAGGTGTGCGTAAGTCGCCACCCGTGCGGCTTAATCTACATCAACCCGCCGGAGCCGCGTTGAGCCGCCCTTGCGGCTTTGAGCCGCCGGGGTTATATTAAGTCGCCGGTCTGCCTGAGCCACTGGAACTATATTGAGTCGTTGTTCTGTCTGAGCTACCTTTGTCGCGATAAACGGGTCATCCATCGTCCAAACAAATCAGGTGATATCCATCCAAGTTTGTTTTATTAAAACATGTTGTTTTTTCCACAGAACAAGATTGTCTTTGCCTTGGTCTGCAATATTGTTTATGCAGGGAAATTATTTATGATATATTATACCATGGAGATGGAGGCATGCCAACATCTTTGGGCATAGGCGGTCGTCATTACTCAACAGACTCCGGCTTACAATGCTGTGGCCGTCTCTTGCGACCGCGCCGGCTTACAACACCGTGGCCGTCTCTTGCGACCGCGCCGGCTTACAACGTCGTGGCTGTCTCTCGCGACCACACCGGCTTACAACACGGAGGACAACTTGCTCGTCCGCACCGGCTTACAACGCCATGGCCAGTTCATCTGTCTGTGCTGCCTCAGATGTTGCGGTCGTCTTTATCGTCCATCTCCCGCGGCCTGGTCTACATCAACACACCGGGCCGCACCTGTCTGCATGAGCTGTTCATTGAGTATGAGCAAGTCACTACTTGGGAAGCCCGGTTTCTCTTCCAATAAATTGGAGGCAAATTATCATATATTATCAGCCGCCGTCTGCACTGGATGGTTCAATGGGCAGGCGCACAAGTCGCCGCCACTACAGTTTGGTTAACTTCAAACAGCCAGTTGGAAGGAGCCATTGGCCGAGTTGCTGACACGGCTCATACGGGATCATTTATAACCCGCCGCAGTCACCTCAACCTTTTGTGGGTTCACATCGTGCTATCAACACCAATGATATGACTTAACAAACGTTGCCGGTTTTCAGTAAAGTCAAGAACCCCAATACGTTGGAGGGAAAGATAACCCGGTCCGGGATTCACATCGTGCTGTCAGAAGATTTCCGGATTAGAAAGTATATGACAGTTACAAAATCCCGGCTCAATGAAGAAGTTTCGGGTCATCAGAAAAGGATTCCGGTTTACAATCTGGTACAAGGGTTCTCCGACAAAGCTCTGAAGCTCTCAAATCCGGTTTAAGAATTTCCGGTTCAAAAAGGAATTAACTTCTCGCAAGTTCAAGTTTAAAGGCCGTCAGAAAATTTCCGGCTAAAAATGAAGATTCCGGTTTAAAATCCGGTTCAAGGGAAAGATGTCTCCCACAAAGCTTTGAAGCTCTCAATATCCGGTTCAAGAAGAATTTATCTCTTGCAAAAAGTTAAAAATTGCCGAAGAGGACCTGCTGCCACGATGCGCGGTTCAAACATGGGTATCCCGCCTTACTGGCTTGACATATTATTGATCATATGGGGGCGTCTGCTTCATAAAGTGGGGTCTCTGTTCTTTTACATCATGCGTGGTTACACGGAGTTGTTCTGTCTTAAAGCGGCCTCCGGTTTACCCCTTGAAAATTTTATAAACATCACTTGGGGGCTTGGTCGTGTCCGAACCGATGCAACACCTTTTGATAGGCTAAAGCCACCAGATCACTTGGGGACATGGTCAAGTATGAACCAGTCACGCCTCTTGATCGGCCTAAGGCCATAGAATCACTTGGGGGCTTGGTCGAACCCGAACCATTGCCACGCCTCTTGATCAACATAATGCCACGGTTTCATTTGGGGACCTGGCTGACTTGAACCATAGCTACACCATTGGGGAGCTTGGTCGTGTCCGACCATGGTAACACCATCTGATCGGCTCAAAAAGCCTCCTTTTGCAAATGGTTTTATCATTGCCTTTGCTTCAATATTTTCCTTGATAAATTTTTCTTTTATTTTTGTTGTGTTTTTAAACTGACAATTCTTAAACCGGTTCGATTGTCAAATTACAAATTGATGGAAAACGGTCAAATCTTAATCCGGAGACTATCTGCCCGGTTTGATTTTCTGTTATCATCCTATTATGGAGTAAACCAGTGTTTATCAAGCCGGCTCGGCTTTCAACTACAAGTTGTCAGTACACGATCAAGTTATAATCCGGAGATTATTAGCCCGGTCTGGTTTGACTACGAGTCGCCAGTATTATATGTGGTTAAACCAGCGTTTATCACAACCCGGCATGGTTTTATCATAAACCGGCACAATATGGAAGGAGTTATCAGTACTGAAGATTTGGGTTATCACCCTTACTACAAAAAGTTGGTAAAACCAACAATGTGATTCAATGTCACAGGTATGATATATTTCATATTTGATTATTCTTAAGTGCAGCCTTGGTTATAAACCCGGGTTATATGTTGGGCATTATGACCCGTCCGGCGGTAAACCGCCAGGACACTTTAAACTTGTTGTATGCAGAAACAGGTTTGTTAAACCGGCCTGGCTTTGGACTATAAGTCGCCAGTATATATATTTGGATTGCGCCATTGGAATCATGCGCTTATAAATCATTGGGTTATATTATTAAAATAGCCAAGTTTGGCTGAATTTTCATTATGATATTGAATGAATAAGGTTT
The DNA here is from genome assembly GCF_002162155.2 of Triticum dicoccoides. Lineage (NCBI taxonomy): Eukaryota > Viridiplantae > Streptophyta > Magnoliopsida > Poales > Poaceae > Triticum > Triticum dicoccoides. Next base: position 134,758,192 of record NC_041390.1, on the reverse strand, counting down.
TCACCGGATTATGTTATCTTGAATAGCCAACATGGCTGGATTTTTATGGTTATTAATAACCGGTATTATTGAGGTTTTCAAAGTTGCCTTAGCGCAATGGCTATCATATTATCAATAGATATGATTTATTCTACAATTGCAGGAATAGTCCCGAGTCGCTGCAGGCTTACAACCCGGCACTTGGGGGCTACATTATTCAAATCGAGATTACATGCAAGTCTCATGTCGCTGCAAGCATGCATCATGACACTTGGGGGCTAATGCAAAGTCATTTTTATTAGTCTTATTGAAGACCCGACTCATCATATTATAATGAGCCGGCCCTTGGGGGCTACCAATTGCTCCTTTCAACAATTCAAGGTACACACGTTTTCATCTATTATTGAAGGATCCACTGCTCAGTTGGTAAAGCACAAAGCTCTCAACCTTGTGAATATGGGTTCAAGCCCCATGATGGGAGTTACATAATATAATGTTATTCTCAATGAAGCATATATAAAGTCCCAGCTCAATATTATCTTACTGAGCCGGCCCTTGGAGGCTCACGTTGCTATTAAAGTCTACATGATCATATTTTCAAAGTCCCTGCTCATTATTTACATAATGACCCGGCCCTTGGGGGCTACACTGGTTGAAGTTTTTTATGAGCATCAGGAAATTACAAGTCCCAGGTTGCTGCAAGCATGACAACCCGGCACTTGGGGGCTACATATATGGAGTATGCAGTTTATATGATTGAGATGAACTAATCGGATTTCTTCAAGGTTGAAACACTTATTGGAGCAAGTCTTAAGTTATCACTATGTTCTCCTCTTAAGACTTGGGGGCTACATGTATTATGCATATAAAGGAGGAACATCTTCATTTTATCAGTTTTGAGCAAATCAGGAAGATCAATTACATGACCCGGTGTCGACAAAAATTATGACCCGGTGCCATCAATATTTATAAACCGGCCATTTTGGTAATATTAAACCGGCAAGTTTTACATCTTCAAACCGGCTGAATATCAGATAAGTATTTTCAGACCCATATTTCTTAAACCGGCGCTTTGGGAGCTGAGTCAAAGGAGTTATTCTTCACAATATTTCTCGGTGACAAACCAATGTCGGCAAATTGATTATGAAGCTGGTATGTTGACCCGGATTTCCCAGAAGGAGGAAATAACAAGGACTTAAGGATGATCAGGTACCGGTTTACAAAAATTCTTAACCCAGAGCATAACCTGTCAAATTTGTTCTTGTGTTTATTTTGCAGCATAAGTTTACCATGAATAAATCCAAGCTAAACTTGGGGGCTAATGTCAGGGATATACCCCGTGGCATAAACCGGCCGGAAGTATAACCCGGCCGGACTAGGCGTTTCATTGGTAAACCGCCAGAGGATTGGCGGTTTACGTGATTGGCGGTTCACTGGTATGACGATTCATGAGCCTGAAGACTCATTGGTGACCCGGCGGGTGTTCCGGACGGATGACAAGGCCCAAGGCCCAGCATGCTGGTTTATGTTAATGGTGGGCCGGTTTAAGAGGAAAGGCATGAGGAACATTATCTTACAAGGAGCTAAGACCTGGACTTGTATCCGGTTTGTATTAGAGATAGACTAGTCCTAATCCTAATAGGACTCTACATGTAACCCGCCCCTCCAACATATATAAGTAGGGGCATGGCTCCTCAAAAGGGTACAAGATTCACAAGTTCCACAAGTTGGACAAGTTAGGTTTAGACAATAGCTCTCGAGATAGAGCACTCTTGTAACCGTGATCATCATCATCAATATCAATGAAGCAGGATGTAGGCTTTTACCTCCACCGTGAGGGGCCGAACCTGGGTAAAACATCGCGTCTCTTGTCCCGCTCAACCCCTCTCAAGCTACCACATAAATGTGTTGGCCTCGCGACTAAGTCCTCACACTAAGGACATCTGCCGTGACAATTCCACGACAGCTCTCAACAGTAGGACATGTTTACACACCTCCGATTCATCCCTGATGAATCAGACCTGACTCAACTCTAAGCAGTAGCAGGCATGACAAACAAACATGAATGAGTAGGCACATCAGGGCTCAAACAACTCCTACTCATGCTAGTGGGTTTCATCTATTTACTGTGGGAATGACAGGTCATGCAGAGGAAAAGGGTTCTACTACCGCAGCATGTAACAGTTGAATCGTTGTTGTCCTAATGCAGTAAAAGAGAGCAGGAGCGAGAGACTGGGATTGTATCGGAATGAACAAGGGGGTTTTGCTTGCCTGGCACTCCTGAAGATAATATAGTTCTTCATCGGTGTCATCGATGTCATCGTTGAAACCACGTCTATCGTGAGGGGACAAATACCGGCAACAGAGAAAGAAACACAATCAATGCAATGCACAATATGATGCATGATCATGACATGTCAATATGCTGTGGTTTGAGCTAATGCAACTAGCAACATGTTAAATGGAGTTGGTTTGAACCCTATATTCAAATTCAAACTGCCGTGAGAGTTTAAATTCCATTTATATGAATTGGCCTAAACAGCAGCCATAAGTTGTTCTAACATGCATGGAAATGCCATAAACAGATTCCTTGAATTTTTCTGATAATTTTTCATATATAATTTATTTCATTCTGAGCTACGGTTGATTTTATATGATTTTTAGAAGTTAATAACATTTTCTGGAATTTCCTGAATAGAAATAAATCCAGAAATTACATTATTGCATCAGCATTACGTCATGCTGACCTCAGCAGGTCAACACGCCAGGTCCAGGTCAAACCTGACCAGTGGGTCCCACTGGTCAGTCTCACAGAGCTGGGTTGGGTGGATGACAAGTGGGACCAGTCAACGTTGACTTGACCAAAATCAAAGCTGACACATGGGGTCCAGAGGGTTAGCACTAATCTAAACAGGTAATTTACACTAACCTAATCTCTTTTAGTTAGCCGGTTAGTTGGGCGGTGGGGCCCGGTTGTCATTGACTCCAGGGGGTAATCAGTAGGGTGCTTAGGCCCTAATGATGGTGCCACGTCAGCGGCCGCCGGGGTTAGTCGCCGGCGACCAAACAGAGCGGCGGAGGCGCTTAGAACGGCGCCACAGGCGTCGGATGGGCGTGTGGCTTGGTCCTACGGCCAGCTGGAGGAGTGCCGTGTCCAACGGTGCAGGTGGTTGAGCGCGTGGTGGCCGGGAACGACGCCGGCGAGCGTTTGGGCGGCGGCCGGAGCTCGGGCGTCGGTCGTTTTGCTGCTGCCGTGTGCTAGCGGGCGAACGGAGGCACTACCGAGGCACTGCGGAGTGCGGGGAGTGCGTTAGGTACTAGCGGTGACCAAAGGGTCACCGGAGTGACGCCGATGTCGAGCTCGTGCGGTGGAGCGGCTCGGCTCCGGGAGAGGAGGTGGCTAGAGGGTGCGTACGAGTGCGGGGAGCAGGGGAGAAGATGGCGGAGCTCACAGCGGGGTTGGAGACGGTCTCAGCGAGCTTGGGGAGGCGGAGACGGTGGCAATTCGACGACGGCGATCCTCGGTGGCCGAGGAGGGGAAAACTGGCGGGGGTGGCACTTCGGGGCCCTTCCGGTAGCTTGGCTCAGTGAGGAGGTAGGGAACAAGGTGGCGGAGCTTGGGGATAGCTCGGGGAGGCTCGGGGAACACGGTGGACGCGGTGACGGCAAGCGACGGCGACGGTCTCGCTCGGCCGTGCGCATGAGAGAGAGCAGAGGAGAGGGATGGGGTCCAGAGCAAGAGGGGAGAGACGCAGGGGGTCGAGGGCGTCTCCGTGGCGCGTTCAGAAGAGTCGGGGCATCGCGGTGGAAGCAGGAGCTAGCCAGGGCGGCGTCGGCGCGCTCCAGCGAGCTGCTTTGTGCGCTGGCGTGGGGAAGAAGACGCTCGTGCCCCTGGTGGGCTGGCTGGGCCAGCTAGGCCACCAGGTGGGCGCCAGGTAAGGAAACTCTCTCTCTGTCCTTCTATTAGTTTTCTATTTTCTATTAATATGATATGTTAGGAATTAGTAATAATACTAACTCATTTCCATAGATCCTGCGATATATTTTGGGCTCTATTTGAAATATTTACGACTGCCCAAAATTGTTTCCAGGATTTTTCGAGCATTTAAAATATTTATATTGATTAAATGCCCAAATTCAAATACCTAGGGATTTAATTCAAAGCCCAAATGTGTCCAGCAAAAATGCAAATCATCTTGGGTAGATGCTTCCACCTTAAACCAGAGATGATGAACATTTTTAAAAGGCATTTTGAGTTCATTGAAAATATTTTTATTTGAAACTATTTGAATTGCATTTGTGATAGGGCTTGATCATCCCCATTTCAGAGTTTCATAAAACTTAAACATGATGACATGATGATCATGCAAGGTCAAGCAAAGGCTAAGGCTAGGGCTGTGACAATGATTTGGACAGATAGAGTTTGAGATAGAAAGCATAGAGAGATTAGGGTCCAATCACATTCACTTAGTTCACAAGATTCAACAAGGAAGACGTAGCTATAAGTGAATGTTGTAGAGGACAGAACACTAGTATGTATATATATCAGAAGACAATCAAGTCCACAGAGTGAAGATAATCATGAATACAAGTTGAAATTGAAGACAAACCAAATTTGAAGACATAGCAAATGTAACACCATGGGTAAAACACTTCAAACAGAAGAATTTGGTGGCGGTGTTACCCACTGTATAGGAAGTATTAGACCCAGACACGGCGCACAACTATCCTGGTGCTCCGAAGTCAAATTCCACGTTAATGTATTCACACTCAGAATGTAAGTCTTCATTGATTGAAGATATACTTTACTTCGTGTGTTGTGCATCTAAGTCATCAACATGCATAAGTGTTAGGATATGTGCCTGATCATAGGACATTTTAGGATTCCAAGATATTTAGCTCACACCGTAACTTGCAAAACCTCTTCTCATCCAAGGGCTTGGTGAAGATATCTGCCAATTGCTCTTCAGTGTTGACGTGTATGATATCAATGTCTTCCTTCACAACATGATCTTTGAGAAAGTGATGACGAATTTCAATGTGCTTTGTCTTCGAGTGCTGAACTGGGTTGTTGGCAATCTTGATGGCGCTTTCATTGTCGCAGTAGAGTGGCACTTGATTCAGGTGAATGCCATAGTCTTTGAGTGTTACTTCATCCATAGAAGCTGAGCGCAGAAGATCCAGCAGCAATGTATTCAGATTCAGCAGTGGAGAGAGATACATAGTTCTGCTTCTTTGAAGACCAACATACAAGTGATCATCCCAGAAAATGACATGTGCCTGATGTAGACTTGCGATCCACCTTGTCACCAGCATAATCAGCATCTGAGAATCCAACTAGATCAAACTCTGAGCCCTTTGGATACCATAATCCTAGTGTTGGGGTGTGAGCCAAATATCTGAGAATTTGCTTCACAGCTAAGTGATGCGATTCCTTTGGTGCCGCTTGGAACCGGGCACACATGCAAACACTAAGCATGATATCTGGCCTAGATGCACATAAATAAAGTAAGGAACCAATCATGGAGCGGTATACCTTTTGATCGAACTCTTTACCATTGTCGTCGGGACCCAGATGATGTTTGGCTGGCATTGGCGTCGTGTAGCCTTTGCAATCTTGCATTCCAAATTTCTTAAGGCAATCTTTGAGGTATTTCTCTTGAGATATAAAGATGTCGTTGCGTTGCTGACGTATTTGAAGACCAAGGAAGAACTTCAGCTCTCCCATCATGGACATCTGATATTGCTCTTGCATCATATATCCAAACTCATCAGTGTATTTCTGATTGGTGCAGCCGAAGATAATGTCATCCACATATATTTGGCACACAAACAGTTCACCATCATATGTCTTCGTGAAGAGAGTGGAGTCGAGGGAACCAGGTTTGAAGCCTTTGCTCTTCAGGAAGTCTTTGAGTGTGTCATACCAAGCCCTAGGGGCTTGTTTGAGGCCATACAGTGCCTTGTTGAGCTTGTACACCATGTCAGGATGTTTTGGATCTTCAAAGCCAGGTGGTTGTGCAACATACACTTCTTCATCAATCTTGCCATTGAGAAAAGCGCTCTTCACATCCATTTGATGCAGAAGAATGTTATGATGATTTTCATAGGCCAACAGTATGCGTATGGCTTCAAGTCTAGCCACAGGAGCAAATGTCTCGTCGAAGTCAATCCCTTCAACTTGAGTATATCCTTGAGCAATGAGACGAGCTTTGTTTCTGACAACTTGACCATGCTCATCTTGCTTGTTGCGATATATCCATTTGGTGCCTATTATATTTTGCTTGCGAGGATCAGGACGCTTAACCAGTTCCCATACATTATTCAGCTCAAACTGTTGAAGCTCTTCTTGCATAGCTTGAATCCATTCAGGTTCCATGAAGGCTTCATCAACTTTCTTGGGTTCAGATATTGATACAAATGCGAAGTGTCCACAGAAATTTGCTAGATGTGTTGCCCTTTAATGAGTGAGTGGACCTGGTGCATTCATGCTATCAATTATTCTCTCAATCTGTACTTCATTTGCATCATGAGGATGTACAGGACGAAGATTTTTCTCTTGCTGATCATTGTCATGATTGTCTTCGAGAGATGCTTGGCCCTCGTCATCTTTCCTGCTTCACAGGCACCGCATAAGTGATCCTTCTTGAACTTGACGCTCTCGATGCCTATGACATGCTTCTTTCTTGCAAGAGTGTGCAAGTTCCTCACGCCAGCATGCCCTAGCCTCCGATGCGAGAGCCAGCATTCTGAAGCTTTTGCTAGAAGACATACGGCAAGCTGTGGTCCTGCTGAGAAATCTACCACGTACAAATCATCTTTCTGATACCCTTCGAACACTAGAGACTTGTCAGATTCCATTGGAACAAGGCAACAATATTTTCCAAACATCACAATCATGTTTAAATCGCAAAGCATTGAGACAGACATTAAGTTAAAACCAAGGGATTGCAACTCTACCTAGACCCAATACCTTACTTTTACCAGTGTCAGCAAATGTGATGTGACTTTTATCAGATGGACGTAAGGTTGAATCCATAAGAAGGCTTCGCTTGCCAGTCATATGATTAGTACACCCACTATCAATAATCCATTCTGACGCAGCTGGTGTCGTACCCTACAGTGCAGTTAGGGGGATAGGCTTCACGAAGAGAATTGTGAAGCAAAAACATTTGACAAGCCAGTGGATTATGAAAGCTTAGATCGAGATTAGGACTAATAGGGCAAGTAGCAAGCGACTCAAGAACAAAGTACATAATAAGACCATTTGGGCATTTGATCTTGCACCCTACAAGATGTTTAAGGTCCCCAGCAATAGCGTCAGACGATTTTGGTTTTCGGCTGGAGACCTTTCCCTGCAAAAGAGAGTTAAGCTTTCTTAGCCACCCACATCTTCAAGGGTGGCTTCGAAGCAATGAGTCTAAGTGCAGCATCTGAGAACTTTGGCTTTGGAGCCCTAGCAAAAAGTCTTGCAGGTGGACAATAGTACTCATAAGAATAAGCAGAATAGTTCTTGGTCTTATGAACATGGCGGTTTGATGAAACGCGCTCATATTCACAGGCCTAAGTATAGCTTCCCTGCAAAACATTTGCATTAGTGCGACTCGGGTGAGTCCTCTGTCTATATGAAGCCTTTGGGCCATATGAAGCCTGTGGTCTGGGGTTTGTCTTCTTCACTTGTGGTGTCATGACGACATTCACAGGAAGATTCTCCAAACATCTTTTCGGCACCCAGACCTTCTTCATAGGCGGCCCATTCCTGTAGTTAGTACCAATATACCTGGGAAACACTTCACCATTCTGATTCTTAAACAGTTTATAGTTTGCATCAAAGGATTCATCAATAACAATGGGATTAGCACAAGTGAAGCCAGATAGGGTGGATGGATCCACTAAAGGTCCCTTTGCAGCAACCCATGTGGTTTTGGGGTATTGCTCAGGTTTCCAGTAAGAGCCATCAGCATTCATTTTGCTTTCGAACCCAACACCCTCTTTCCTAGGGTTTCGGTTCAAGATCTGCCTTTTGAGGACATCACATAGTGTCTGATGCCCTTTGAGACTTTTGAACATCCCTGTTTCAAGCAATGTCTTCAACCTAGCATTCTCATCAGCAATAGCAGTGGCATCCTCAGCAGAGGGGTTAGTTATCACATCAACAATTGAAGATATTGCAACAGTAGCAGCAGTAGAACATTCAGCAGCAGAAGTAGCATTATCACGCTCAATGCATTTAAGACATGGTGGTTCAAAACCTTCCTAAGTGGAGCTGATCTGTTTGGCGCGAAGTGACTCGTTTTCCTTTTGAAGATCTTCATGAACCGCTCTCAATTTTTCAAGGTCTTGCTTCCTTTGAAGATAATCATAGGAAAGCTTTTCATGAGATGTTGAGAGCGTTTCATGACGACTTTCAATTTCCTCATACTTAACATGAAGATTTTTTATGTCTTCAATTAAGGACTAAGATCAAGTCATTTCAGCGTCCAACAGGTCATCGCTTTTGTTTAATAGTTTGTGAATATGTTCCGTAGCTTTCTGTTGTTCAGTTGCAATTTTAGCAAGTGTTTTGTAGCTGGGTTTGGAACCACAATCAGAGTCATCTTCACTTGATGTTTGATAGTGAGTGGCGCGTGAGTTTACCTTGGCACCGCATGCCATGAAGCAGTAGGTGGGAGCGGAGTCGTCCTTGTCATTAGCATCGGCGTTGGTGACATTGTCTTCAGTGTTGAAGATGGACTTGGCAACGTAGGCTGTAGCCAGACTTGCCACACCAGAATCGGACTCCTCCTCAGACTCCACCTCCGCCTCCTCAGAAGCGGACTCCTCCTCCGAATCCATTTCCTTGCCAACAAACGCACGAGCCTTGCCAGATGAGCTCTTCTTGTGTGATGAAGACTTTGAGGAAGACTTGGAAGAAGACTTTGAGTATTTCTTCTACTTCTTCTTGTCGTCAGAATCAAACTCCTTGCTCTTCTTTTTCTTCTTGTTCTCATTGTCCCACTGCGGACACTCAGAGATGTAGTGACCAGGTTTCTTGCACTTGTGGCATGTTCTCTTCTTGTAGTCATGAGCAGAAGCTTCATCATTCCTTGAGCTTGATCTTGAGGACTTTCTGAAGCCTTTCTTCTTGGTGAATTTTTGGAACTTCTTCACAAGCATAGCAAGATCCTTTCCAATGTCTTCAGGATCATCAGAACTGCTGTCGGATTCTTCTTCAGATGAGGAGACAGCTTTTGCCTTCAAGGCACGAGTTCGCCCATAGTTGGGACCGTAGATATCTCTTTTCTCAGGAAGCTGAAACTCATGTGTGTTGAGCCTCTCAAGTATGTCAGACGGATCGAGTGTCTTGAAGTCAGGACGTTCTTGAATCATCAGGGCTAGGGTGTCAAACGAGCTGTCAAGTGATCTCAGGAGTGTCTTGACGACTTCATGCTTGGTGATCTCAGTAGCGCCGAGGGCTTGAAGCTCATTTGTGATGTCAGTGAGTCGATTAAACGTGAGCTGGACATTCTCATTGTCATTTCTCTTGAAGCGGTTGAAGAGGTTGTGAAGGACACTGATTCTCTGATCTCTCTAGGTTGAGACGCCTTCGTTGACCTTGGAGAGCCAGTCCCAGACTAGCTTAGATGTTTCCAGAGCACTCACGCGGCCATACTGTCCTTTGGTCAGATGACCACAGATGATGTTCTTGGTAGTGTAGTCCAGTTGAACGAACTTCTTGACATCAGCAGCGATGACACCTTCACCAGCCTTGGGAACGCCATTCTTGACGACATACCATAGGTCGACATCAATGGCTTCAAGATGCATGCGCATCTTATTCTTCTAGTAGGGATATTCAGTTCCATCGAAGACGGGGCACGCAGCGGAGACTTTAATTATCCCTAGAGTCGACATAGCTAAAACTCCAGGTGGTTAAGCCAAATCACACAGAACAAGGGAGTACCTTGCTCTGATACCAATTGAAAGTGCTAGTGATCGACTAGAGGGGGGTGAATAGGCGATTTTTATGAAAGTCTTCAAAACATGGAAGTTTCAAAGATAAATGATAGAAATAAACCTATTACCATGCAGCGGAAGGTAGACTACACTAGGCAAACCATAGTCAAGTATTCAATGGAGTGAAAGCACAATGACTAATAGCAGCTAGGCAGTAAAGATCAGGTAGGAAGATATTGTGAAGCCAATCAGAACAAGCAGTCACTCAGTGAAGACAAAAGATAAAGCAATCACAATGACTTCACAAGGACCAACAATAAGTAAAGGGAAGGGAAGGATGAAACTAGTGACTCGTTGAAGACAATGATTTGTTGGACCAGTTCCAGTTGCTGTGACAACTGTACGACTAGTTAGGGAGGCTGAGATTCAACTCAGAAGACCTCGTCTTCACCTTATTCCCCTTGAGCTAAGGACACCCAGTCCTCGCCCAATCACTCTGGTAAGTCTTCAAGGTAGACTTCCAAACCTTCACAGACTTCGTTCACCGGCGATCCACAATGACTCTTGGATGCTCAGAACGTGATGCCTAACCGGCTGGAGGATTCACAGTCCTCAAGTGTAATAAGTCTTTAGATCACACAGACAGGAAGACTTAAGTGATGCCTAACACTCTTTGGCTCTGGGTGTATAGGGCTTTATCCTCGCAAGGAATTCTCTCTCAAAGGCTTCGAGGTGGGTTGCTCCCAAACGACAAAAGCCGTGTACTAACTCTAAGCAGCCAACCATTTATGGTTGTAGGGGGTGGGCTATTTATAGCCACTAGGCAACCCGACCTAATTTGTCCGAAATGACCATGGGTCACTAAGGAACTAACACGTGTTCCAACGGTCAAATTTCAAACACACACGCAACTTTACTTGGGCTACAAGCAAAGCTGACTTATCCAACTCTGGACAAGATTTTCTCTCATAGTCTTCACTCGAAGACATAGGATTTTGGTTAAGCATCACTTCAGTCATTCTGACTGGTTCTCTTGGACCCCACCTAATAGTATGGTGGTTCCTATGACTCAACAAGGAAAAACACAGAATGACGAAACTGCTAAGTCTTCGCGCTCCATAGTCTTCACGCGATGTCTTCTCTTGTCATAGTCTTCAATGTGAATGTCTTCACATACCACCTTTGAGTTCAATGTCTTCATACATTTTTAGGGGTCATCTTTGGTAGGAAAACCGAATCAATGAGGGACTTCTACCTGTGTTATCCTGCAATTCTCACAAACACATTAGTCCCTCAACCAGGTTTGTCGTCAATACTCCAAAACCAACTAGGGGTGGCACTAGATGCACTTACATCTTCCCAGCGCTTCCATTGCCATACCGTTCTTCAATTCCAGACAATCGTTGGCATAGTGCCTAGTCTTCCCGCACTTGAAACAGGTAATGTGACTTTGATCCTTCTTGGCGGGTGTGGCTGGGTTAGAGCGGTTCTGATTGCTGCCTGCTCCATTCTTGTTTCCATTCTTGGGTCCACTGTGGTTATGGGAACTTCCTCCATTGAGACTGTGGCCTCCATGGTTATGGATAAGTCCTCCCGAGTTCAGGGTGAAACAAGGCTTCTGCTGAGCTCCAGAATTGTACTTTCCTTGTCCATACTTCCTCTTGCGGTTCTCAATCTGCTGTTGCTTCCCTTCAATCATAAGAGCCTTGTCTACCAACTCCTGATAGTTGTTGAATGTTGCCACCATCAACTGCATGCTCATCTCATCATTTAGCCCTTCCTTAAACTTCTCCTGCTTCGCGGCATCTGTGGCCACATCATCAAGAGCATAGCGGGATAACTTACCAAACTCCTCCCGTACTGGCCTACAGTATGGTTCCCCTGGCGTAAGTTGTGAAACTCACGCTTCTTCATGCACACAGCTCCGGTGGATACGTGGGTTGTGCAGAATGCTTGCTGAAACTGCTCCCAAGTGACATTGGCTATAGGAAAAGTGGCTGTGTAATTCTCCCACCATGCGGCTGCTGATCCGTCCAATTGGTGTGCGGCAAGACGCACCTTCTAAGCATCTGTGCAACCTGTGGTGGTCAACTCCCTTCCAATCCTGCGCAGCCAATCATCAGCAACTATTGGCTCGGTGCTACTAGAAAACACTGGAGGCTGCAACCTCAGAAAACGAGCTAAGTTGTCAACTGGTGGTGGTGGTGATGGGTTGTTGTTGTTGTTATTGTTATTGTTGCCTTGGTTCTGAACTAACAACTGCATCAAGGCATTCTGATGCTGGATCAACTGAGTGAGCTCCAGTGGGAAAGCAAATCAGGGGTCACGTCTCAGAGGCATCTGATGGGTTTTAGAGGGAAGAGTTTAGAATAGAATGAGGTTTAATGAGAAAGCACTGCCCATATGCACATGAGACAAACACAATCATATCATATCACTCAATTAATCAAGCAAGGGCATACAATCGGTCTAACTATCGTTACAGTGCTCGGACTACTAATATTCAAATGGGGGTACTACTAATAGTATTGGTGGTCTACTAGAAATTTTGATCAGTGGAAGACTCCATGATATCCGCTCCAGCTTCGTCTTCATAGTCATCATCACTACTATCCGGGTCGGAGTCGGTGTCCTTGAAGATGATGTAGTCTTCGGAACGAATTTCCTTAGGTTCGTCGTCTTCTCCTCCTGGCGCGGGGTCTCCCATAAAAACTCATAGCTTCCTTGTCAGGTCATCATTCTTCTCCACTAGTATGATGATTTCCTCCTTGTAATCGTCGCGGGTAGCCTTGAGTTCCTCTTCTAGCTCTGTGATCCTAATCATCGCCTTCTTGAAATCTATCATGCTTGCACACATCTGGTTCTCCTGGTGTCGAATGTGCTCGTTTAGCTCCTGGATAAATGCTACAATGGATCTATCCCTCCTGGTGCTGATCATCTCCCATTACTCGTCTCGACGCCCACATATCTGGTATAGAGTGTCCTTCAGCTCCCGTTTGTAGACTTCTCCAATACGTCCCATAGCAATGTGGGTTGCCATGCTCTTGCCTAGACTCCAGGTGGGTGCATCAAAGGGAAACTCTATGGGTTTAGTGACTGGCATGAACATCCTTCCCGGAACTTGGACTCAAATCAACCAGCACTCCTCTTCTGGTAAAGTGGCGTTATAGGTCCTGATGAAGCTTGGTATTCCAATGTTCAGGTACCTAGTGACTTCTTTCAACTGTCGTCCAAAAGGTGTGTCTTCATCCGGTTGTGCAAACTTGTTCCTCGAGTCCGCCATCCTAAAGAGTAGAAAATGGAGAGGAGTCAGAAATGAGTAGAAAAGAGTGACATATGGTTTTTCTTAGTGGTCTTGTCCTACATTCCGCGTGTGCTCTGGTACCATCCTGTAGCGACCCGACCTCAAACGGTCAAGTCGCTGTGCTTCAGTGTCATCCCTGGATCGGTAATGCTGACACACACAGTAGTCGAAGGATTTATAATAGAGTGGCAATCACACACTTATTACATCGAATGTCTCAAGGGAGCACTTATTACAATAAATATGGATTAAGGCCATCTAATACGATAACAACGGATGGCTTGGAAGATAAAGTGAGTCCATCAACTCCAACAGCATATCTGAGTACATGACAAACGACCTATCGCACCTTACTCCTCGTCTGAAAAGTCTGCAACATAATACGTTGCAGCCCGAAAAGTGGGTCAGCACATGGAATATGTTGGCAATGTAACACAGGAGAGTAATGAACAGATAAATGCTATCACTACATGCATATATGGCTGGTGGATGCTGTATGGTTAATATGTTTTACGAAAAGCCAATTTTTCCCTACAACAAAGGAATAATTTTTTATTTAACTATCATGGTAGTTGAAACATCATTGAGAAGGTACCTCCAACTCAATCCCAATTAAAAGTAATTATCAACCCAACAAATTAAATTAGAGTGATGAGATACAGTAGGATAATCCAAGTACTAGATGCTCAAGATGTCCATAACTGGGGACACGGCTAACCATGATTAGTTCGTACACTCTGCAGAGGTTTGCGCACTTTTCCCCACAAGACTCGATCTCCCCCGTTGGATTTCTCGCACTACATGGTGTTTGAGAAACGGATGACCGAGAGACAGTCTTTCAGAAGCATTAACTCTTTACTCCGGGTGGACAGTTACACCTACTTTCCCTCTACATCTGCTAGCCCACCACTAAAAGAGGTCACACAACATACTCAACTATGCCAGAGCCCATAATGGCTTGTGGCTGCACACAGAAGTTTCTAGCATGAATAATCTTATGATCCCTTTAAGCCTGGGTGGCGGACCGTAGGAGGATCACACGGTATATCACCGGGATCTCCTAGGACAACACTGGTATATCCCCAGGTGCCCAAAACAAGGAATCCACCCAGATGTGTATTAAATTTGCCACCTTAAGTTAAACCATTAATTAACAATCTCACATCTATCATGGATACACTCAAACCCAATCCACGTCTACGAGCATAGCATGGCAATATAAGCATAACGTAGAAGTAACTCCCAGGGGTTTGACAATAAAACAGGTAATAGGTTCTACCTCATCATCTACTTCCCAAACCCACATGTTAATAGATCATACTCATGCAATGTGTGAAGGTTGAAACTAATGCATAAAATCTGGGTGATAAAGGGGTATGATCAAAGTGTTACTTGCCTTGCAGATGATCCGTAAAACCTAGAGACTCGTAGTAGCACGCTTCGCACTCCGGGTGTTCTATCGCAAACAAACAATAACATACATAAGAAATCAAGCAAATATGCACGGGTAAATCTCAAATAAGAACATCTAACCAGAAATTTCAACTTAAGGACTCTGGTTTGCAAAAAGAATCAAATCAAACGGAGCAACGAAACTCAAATTGTGAAAGAAACAAGATCCGATTACTAATCTAGACTCAAGTCAAATTTTACAGTACCAAAATCTTGTTCAAGTTGGTTAAATTGAAAGAGGGCTTCAAAACAAAGATGTAGGCGTTTGAATCGCCTGATTCCGATAAACGAGCGAAAAGATAAACTAAAATGAAAATCGGGTCAGAAATCGCGATCGAAAATAATCACGAAAAACCCTAGAAAAAGAAAAACTGACGAACAGGCTAACGAACGAACGTTCACTGTCTGTGACTAATGGGTGAACAGCGTTCGTTAAATCGAACACACGGACGGGCGTTCGCTAAATAACCAAACCAAAAAAACCGAATGAACTGATCTAAAAAAACAGATCTAGGGTTCGAAATAAACCGAACGGTTTTTAAAGAAAACCGGAGGCTACCTCGGCAAACACGTCGGCAGCGGCGGGAACTCCGGCGGGGCGGCGCGGCGGCGGGCTCCGGCGGCGGGACGGCTCGGAGCGAGGGCGGCAAGGCGGCGGCGGCGCGAGGCTGGCGGCGGCGGCGCGAGGGCGGGGCTAGGGTTGGCGTGGCTCGGGCTGGTGGGCTGGGGGTCGCGGGGGCGTGGTTTATAAGGGCCGGCCGGGGCGGAGTCCAGGCCGTGCAGCGCCCGGAGTTGGTTGACTTTTTAAAAAAATCCCCACAGAAAAATAAAGAAAATAAATACTAAACGGACTCTCAAAATCCTGAAATAAAATTTCCCCGTCCTCTAAAAATATGCCGGACAAGGTGAACATTTATTTGGGCCTATAATGAAATTTTGAAAAACACGCATTTTTCCTAATTCGAATAAAATTGCAATAAAAATCCAAATAAAATTTATTATTTGATTTTAACAATTTTCCTCCAATATTTCATTTATTTTGGAGAAGTCATATTATCTCCTCTCATATATTTTTGATTCGAAATATTTTCGAAGAGAAAAATCATTAAAACCAAAATGATCCTTGTTTCAATATTTGATAAAAATTCAAATATGAAAAACGTGAAATCCCCAACTCTCTCCGAGGGTCCTTGAGTTGCTTAAAATTTTCGAGGATCGCAAAACGGAAATGCAATAAAATATGATATGCATGAATGACCTATGTATAACATTCCAAATTGAAAATTTGGGATATTACACTTGATGATTGTTTTGAGATATGAAGATGGTGATATTAGAGTCATGCTAGTTGAGTAGTTGTGAATTTGAGAAATACTTCTGTTAAAGTTTGTGATTCCCGTAGCATGCACGTATGGTGAACCATTATGTGATGAAGTCGGAGCATGATTTATTTATTGATTGTCTTCCTTATGAGTGGCAGTCGGGGACGAGCGATGGTCTTTTCCTACCAATCTATCCTCCTAGGAGCATGCGTGTAGTACTTTGTTTCGATAACTAATAGATTTTTGCAATAAGTATGTGAGTTCTTTATGACTAATGTTGAGTCCATGGATTATACACACTCTCACCCTTCCACCATTTTTAGCCTCTCTAGTACCGCACAACTTTCGTCGGTACCATAAACCCACCATATATCTTCCTCAAAATAGCCACCATATCCTACCTATTATGGCATTTCCATAGCCATTCCGAGATATATTGCCATGCATCTTTCCACCATTCCGTTTATTATGACACGCTTCATCATTGTCATATTGCTTTGCATGATCATGAAGTTCACATCGTGTTTGTGGCAAAGCCACCTTTCATAATTCTTTTATATGAGTCATATTTTGTTCTAAGTATCGAGTTGTAATGCTTGAGTTGTAAGTAAATAAAAGTGTGATGATCATCATTATTAGAGCATTGTCCCATGTGAGGAAAGGATGATGGAGACTATGATTCCGCCACAAGTCGGGATGAGACTCCAGACGAAAAAGAAAAAAATGAAAAAAAGAAGGCCAAAAAAACAAAAAAACAAAAAAATGAGAGAAAAAGAGAGAAGGGGCAATGCTACTATCCTTTTACCACACTTGTGCTTCAAAGTAGCACCATGATCTTCATGATAGAGAGTCTCCTATGTTTTCACTTTCATATACTAGTGGGAATCTTTCATTATAGAACTTGGCTTGTATATTCCAATGATGGGCTTCCTCAAAATGCCCCAGGTCTTCGTGAGCAAGCGAGTTGGGTGCACACCCACTTAGTTTCTTTTTGAGCTTTCATACACTTATAACTCTAGAGCATCCGTTGCATGGCAATCCCTACTCACTCACATTGATATCTATTTATGGGCATCTCCATAGCCCGTTGATACGCCTAGTTGATGTGAGACTATCTTCTCCTTTTTGTCTTCTCCACAACGACCATTCTATTCCACCTATAGTGCTATGTCCATGGCTCACGCTCATGTATTGCGTGAAAATTGAAAAAGTTTGAGAACATTAAAAGTATGAAACAATTTCTTGGCTTGTCATCTGGGTTGTGCATGATTTAAATATTTTGTGTGATGAAGATAGCGCATAGCCAGACTATATGGTTTTGTAGGGATAGCTTTCTTTGGCCATGTTATTTTGAGAAGACATGATTATGTTGTTAGTATGCTTGAAGTATTATTATTTTTATGTCAATATTAAACTTTTGTCTTGAATCTTGTGGATCTGAATATTCTTGCCACAATAAAGAGAATTACATGGATAAATATGTTAGGTAGCATTCCACATCAAAAATTCTGTTTTTATCATTTACCTACTCGAGGACGAGCAGGAATTAAGCTTGGGGATGCTTGATACATCTCCAACGTATCTATAATTTTTGATTATCTATAATTTTTGATTGTTCCATGCTATTATATTATCAACCTTGGATGTTTTATGAAGGACCATAGCTGGAGGTTCATGAGAACATTATTTGCAATTGCGCCGGTCCTAAACAGTTACTCATTTTTTGATGGCTCTCCTCTCCTCTCCACCTGCTCTCCCACTACCCTAATGGAGATCTTCGACGGCGGCTTCAATGGAGGGTCTTCTGCATTGGGACTTCAACCCCGGCCTAGCGGTCACGAATCAGGTGCGTCGGCGTTTTGGCTCTTCGGTTCATTTCTCCCCGCCAATGGGACCAAGGAATTTTTCTTCGTCGTCTACTTATCATCGGCATCTTTCGTTCTATCGACAGAATCGGTTGGTTTAGCGTTGCAATGCTGCATTGGAGGTTTACCCTCCGGCCTAAATGTGCAAACCATAAGCGAGCGGCATTTTTGCTTCTCGGTGGCTTCCAACAAAGTTGGTCATTTCATATACCACCTCAAGGATCGCATCTGGCCGGACTTCATATGTCATTTTCAACTCTTTCGAGCCTGGGATCATGGTATCGGCCACCTTGACAACTTCTGGCACTTGGATGAGAATGCACATGAGATTGCAATCCGTTCCCCAGTGGCTATCAGGACTAATATGGATTTTCTAGGTACTCATAGCCAACGGAATTTTGATTCTCTTCACAGTCGGAGTGACCAGGGTGCTAGTACGTGCTTTTGAGACTCGCCGGTTTCTATGCCGCCGGCGACCACCTTTGTCATTCTGGCCACCAATCACAATTTTGGTAACACGGTGCGGACAGTTAATGAAATTAATGGTAATAATGGCTCTCTATCTGCGGTCGGTCTTTCCTTTGGGGACATTTGTCTGCCCGATCATATTAATGAATCTGCGGGAACCACGGACAATCATCATTTATTACCAGATAGATTATGTTTGGGCACAATTACTTGTGACTTGGGCGACCAATCCACCCCGGATATAACGCGATTTGAAGGTCAGTCTTTTAAGCACAATTACTGGGATTCCCTACCAACTTTCATGATACTTTACATTTTGGACCAATTTCGCTTTGGGTATTCTTCTACGCATATTGCTACGATCTGGGATATCAAGTCCACGCCGTCCCTGGATTACATTTATAAGCGGTTACGGATTTGTGCAAGCTGCAATCTCAGGGGACATTTGTCTGACAATTGTCCGAGGCAACTATGTGATACGTCTCCAATGTATCTATAATTTTTGATTGCTCCATGCTATATTATCTACTGTTTTGGGAAATAATGGGCTTTATTATCCACTTTTATATTACTTTTGGGACTAACCTATTAACCGGAGGCCCAGCCCAGATTTGCTGTTTTATGCCTATTTCAGTGTTTCGAAGAAAAGGAATATCAAACGGAGTCGAAACGGAACAAAATCAACTAGAGAAGTTATTTTTGGAACGAAAGCCACCAGATAGACTTGGACTCCACGTCAGGAGATACGGGAGGTGCTCACGAGGGTGGGGGGCGCACCCCCCCTAGGGCGCGCCCCTGCCTCGTGGGGCCCCCGTGGCTCCTCCGACGTACTTCCTGCACCCATATATATTGTCGTACCCTAAAACTTCCAGAACACACAATAGACCGGTAGTTCCGCCGCCAGAAGCCTCCGTAGCCACCGAAAGCCAATCTAGACCCGTTCCAGCACCCTGCTAGAGGGGGCAATCCTTCTCCGGTGGCCATCTTCATCATCTCGGTGCTCTCCATAACGAGGAGGGAGTAGTTCTCCCTCGGGGCTGAGGGTATGTACCAGCAGCTATGTCTTTGATCTCTCTCTCTCTCTCGTGTTCTTGATTTGGCACGATCTTGATGTATCGCGAGCTTTGCTATTATAGTTGGATCTTATGTTTCTCCTCCCCCTCTACTCTCTTGTAATGAATTGAGTTTTCCCCTTGAAGTAATCTTATCGGATTGAGTCTTTAAAGATTTGAGAACACTTGATGTATGTCTTGCCGTGCATATCTGTGGTGACAATGGGATACCATGTGATTCACTTGATGTATGTTTTGGTGATCAACTTGCGGGTTCCGCCCTTGAACATATGCATAGGGGTTGGCACACATTTTCGTCGTGATTCTCTGGTAGGAACTTTGGGGCACTCTTTGAGGTCCTTTGTGTTGGTTGAATAGATGAATCTGAGATTGTGTGATGCATATCGTATAATCATACCCACGAATACTTGAGGTGACATTGGAGTATCTGGGTGACATTAGGGTTTTGGTTGATTTGTGTCTTAAGGTGTTATTCTAGTACGAACTCTAGGGCTGTTTGTGACACTTATAGGAATAGCCCAACGGATTGATTGGAAAGAATAACTTTGAGGTGGTTTCGTACCCTACCATAATCTCTTCGTTCGTTCTCCACTATTAGTGACTTTGGAGTGACTCTTTGTTGCATGTTGAGGGATAGTTTTATGATCCAATTATGTTAGTATTGTTGAGGGAACTTGCACTAGCGAAAGTATGAACCCTAGGCCTTATTTTCTATCATTGCAATACCATTTATGCTCACTTTTATCATTAGTTACCTTGCTGTTTTTATAATTTCAGATTACAAATACCTTTATCTACCATCCATATTGCACTTGTATCACCATCTCTTCGCCGAACTAGTGCACCTATACAATTTACCATTGTATTGGGTGTGTTGGGGACACAAGAGACTCTTTGTTATTTGGTTGCAGGGTTGCTTGAGAGAGACTATCTTCATCCTATGCCTCCTACGGATTGATAAACCTTAGGTCATTCACTTGAGGGAAATTTGCTACTGTTCTACAAACCTCTGCACTTGGAGGCCCAACAACATCTACAAGAAGAAGGTTGTGTAGTAGACATCAAGCTCTTTTCTGGCGCCGTTGCCGGGGAGGTGAGTGCTTGAAGGTATATCTTTAGATATTGCAATAGAGTCTTTTAGTTTCTTGTTTTATCACTAGTTTAGTTTGTAAAAGAAAACTATAAAAAATGGAATTGAGTTTGTCTCATATGCTTCACCTTTTTAATATCTTTCGTGAGTATGATGGAAAGGATAATTGTGCTCAAGTGCTAAAAGAAGAAATCTATAAAATGTTTGGCACTAAATATTTGAATGATGAGCATGATTGCAATGTTGTTAGTATGAATTCCTTGAATATCCATGATGCTAATGATATGCAAAGCCACAAGCTTGGGGAAGCTATGTTTGATGAAGATGATATTTTTTGTCCCCCCAAGTTTTGATGAGCAAATTTATTATGATGGAAGCATGCCTCCTATCTATGATTATTATTGTGATGACACATATGCTTTAAAGAATAATAAGAACAATGAAACTTGTCATCTTGATTTCAATTTTCAATCACATGATAGTTATTTTGTTGAGTTTGCTCCCACTACTATTCATGAGAAGAATTTTGCTTATGTGGAGAGTAGTAAAATTTCTATGCTTGTAGATCATGAAAAGAATGCTTTAGGTGCTGGTTATATTGTTGAATTCATTCATGATGCTACTGAAAATTATTATGAGGGAGGAATATATGCTTGTAGGAATTGCAATAATATCAAGTTTCCTCTCTATGTGCTTAAAGTTTTGAAGTTATGCTTGTTTTACCTTCCTATGCTAGTTGATTATTGTTCCCATAAGTTGTTTGCTCACAAAATCCCTATGCATAGGAAGTGGGTTAGACTTAAATGTGCTAGTCATATTCTTCATGATGCTCTCTTTATGTTACAATTCTTATCTTTTATGTGAGCATCATTGTCATTATCATGCCTAGCTAGGGGCGTTAAACGATAGCGCTTGTTGGGAGGCAACCCAATTTTATTTTTGTTCCTTGCTTCTTGTTCCTGTTTAGTAATAAATAATTCATATATCCTCTGTTTAGATGTGGTTTTATGCTTTTAATTAGTGTTTGTGCGAAGTAGAACCTTTGGGAAGACTTGGGGAGAGTCTTGTTGATCATGCTGTAAAAAACAGAAACTTTAGCGCTCACGAGAATTGCTGCCATTTTTATTTGGAGAGTGATATTTAGTTAATTCTTTTTGAATATGATTAATAGATAAATTACTCATGTCCAGCAATTTATTTGAGAATTTTATGATTTCCAGAAGTATACGTTTGATCCAGATTACTACAGACTGTTCTGTTTTTGACAGATTCTGTTTTTCGTGTGTTGTTTACTTATTTTGATGAATCTATGGCTAGTAAAATAGTTTACAAACCATGGAGAAGTTGGAATACAGTAGGATTAACACCAATATAAATAAATAATGAGTTCATTACAGTACCTTGAAGTGGTGATTCATTTTCTTATACTAACGGAGCTTATGAGTTTTCTTTATGTTTTGTGTTGTGAAGTTTTCAAGTTTTGGGTAAGGATCCGATGGACTATGGAATAAGGAGTGGCAAGAGCCTAATCTTGGGGATGCCCAAGGCACCCCAAGGTAATATTCAAGTACAACCAAGAGCCTAAGCTTGGGGATGCCCCGGAAGGCATCCCCTCCTTTGTCTTCGTTCATCGGTAACTTTACTTGGAGCTATATCTTTATTCGCCACATGATATGTGTTTTGCTTGGATCGTCAATTTATTTTGTTAGAATTTGCTTACTGTTATTTAGAACAATTTTTTGCATATTTTATTTCAATAAAAGTGGCATTGATAGCCTTTACTATGCCTATTTTAGAAGTCCACATGTTGTTGTTTGAAAACAGAAAGTTTACCGCTGTTGCAATAATTCCCTAGAAAAGTCAGAATGTGATAAAATGTTGAAACCTTTTGCATATTAAGATCTGATAAATTTACTACAGTGGGAATTTTATTTCATAATTTTTGGATCTAGGTAAGTATGGATGTTGCAGCATTCTTTACAGACTATCCTGTTTAGGCAGATTGCTGTTATGTTTGCATTGTTTGCATATGGTTGCTTCTTTAATAATTCTATTTGAGGATAGGACTATTAAATATGCAGAGGCATTTAGTATGCAATGTTGAATAATAATTTTAGTTATTTGCTACAGTGGACTATGATAAGGTTTTTGCAATGGTTTATACTAACTTATCTCACGAGTCCTTGTTGAGTTTTGTGTGGATGAAGCTTTTGAGATTTAGGGAGACCATGATATGATAGGAATTAAGGAGACACAAAAGCTCAAGCTTGGGGATGCCCAAGGCACCACACGATAATATTTCAAGAAGTCTCAAGCATCTAAGCTTGGGGATGCCCAAGGCACCACAAGATAATATTTCAAGAAGTCTCAAGCATCTAAGCTTGGGGATGCCCTGGTTGGCATCCCACCTTTCTTCTTCAACAACTATCGGTTAGTACCGGTTGATCCTAAGTTTTTGCTTCTTCACATGATGTTTGCTATTCTTAGATGTCATTTTATTTTGCTTTGATTGCTGTTTGAATAAATTACCAAGATCTGAAATTATTAAATGTTAGAGGGTCTTCACATAGTTGCATAATTATTCGACTACTCATTGATCTTCACTTATATCTTTCGGAGTAGTTTGTCATTTGCTCTAGTGCTTCACTTATATCCTTTTAGAGCATGGTGGTGGTTTTATTTTATAGAAATATATAAACTCTCATGCTTCACTTAGATTATTTTGATAGTCTTAAATAGCATGGTAATTTGCTTAAAATCCTAATATGCTAGGTATTCAAGAATAATAGAATTCTCTTATGAGTGTGTTGAATACTATGAGAAGTTTGATACTTGATAATTGTTTTGAGATATGGAGATGGTGATATTAGAGTCATGCTAGTTGATTAGTTGTGAATTTGAGAAATACTTGTGTTGAAGTTTGTGATTCCCGTAGCATGCACGTATGGTGAACCGTTATGTGATGAAGTCGCAGCATGATTTATTTATTGATTGTCCTCCTTATGAGTGGCGGTCGGGGACGAGCGATGGTCTTTTCCTACCAATCTATCCCCCTAGGAGCATGCGCGTAGTAATTTTCTTTGATAACTTGTAGATTTTTGCAATAAGTATATGAGTTCTTTATGACTAATGTTGAGTCCATGGATTATACGCACTCTCACCCTTCCACCTTTGCTAGCCTCTCTAATACCGCGCACCTTTCGCCAGTATCATACACCTACCATATACCTTCCTCAAAACATCCACCATACCTACCTATCATGGCATTTCCATAGCCATTCCGAGATATATTGCCATGCAACTTTCCACCATTCCGTTCATCATGACACATTCATCATTGTCATATTGCTTAGCATGATCATGTATTTGACATAGTATTTGTGGCAAACCCACTATTCATGATTCTTTCATACTTGTCACTCTTGATTCATTGCATATCCTGGTACACCACCGGAGGCATTCATATAGAGTCATACTTTGTTCTAGTATCAAGTTGTATCATTGAGTTGTAAATAAATAGAAGTGTGATGATCATCATTCAGTAGAGCATTGTCCCAAAAAAAAGAGAAAGGCCATAAAAAAAGAAAGGTCGAATAAAAAAATAAAGGCCAAATAAAAAAAAGGGGAAAGGCCAAATAAAAAAAGGGGGCAATGCTACTATCCTTTTACCACACTTGTGCTTCAAAGTAGCACCATGATCTTCATGATAGAGAGTCTCCTATGTTGTCACTTTCATAAACTAGTGGGAATCTTTCATTATAGAACTTGGCTTGTATATTCCAATGATGGGCTTCCTCAAAATGCCCTAGGTCTTTCTGAGCAAGCGAGTTGGATGCACACCCACTAGTTTCTTTTGTTGGGCTTTCTTATACTTATAGCTCTAGTGCATCCGTTGCATGGCAATCCCTACTCACTCACATTGATATTTATTGATGGGCATCTCCATAGCCCGTTGATACGCCTAGTCGATGTGAGACTATCTTCTTCCTTTTTGTCCTCTCCACAACCACCATTCTATTCCACCTATAGTGTTATGTCCATGGCTCACGCTCATGTATTGCGTGAAGATTGAAAAAGTTTGAGAACATCAAAAGTATGAAACAATTGCTTGGCTTGTCATCGGGGTTGTGTATGATTTAAATATTTTGTGTGGTGAAGATAGAGCATAGCCAGACTATATGATTTTGTAGGGATAACTTTCTTTGGCCATGTTATTTTGAGAAGACATGATTGCTTAGTTAGTATGCTTGAAGTATTATTATTTCTATGTCAATATGAACTTTTGTCTTGAATCTTATGGATCTGAATATTCATATCACAAGTAAGAAGAATTACATTGAAATTATGCCAACTAGCATTCCACATCAAAAATTATCTTTTTATCATTTACCTACTCGAGGATGAGCATGAATTAAGCTTGGGGATGCTTGATACGTCTCCAACGTATCTATAATTTTTGATTGCTCCATGCTATATTATCTACTGTTTTGGGCAATATTTGGCTTTATTATCCACTTTTATATTACTTTTGGGACTAACCTATTAACCGGAGGCCCAGCCCAGATTTGTTGTTTTATGCCTATTTCAGTGTTTCGAAGAAAAGGAATATCGAACGGAGTCGAAACGAAACGAAATCAACTGGAGAAGTTATTTTTGGAACGAAAGCCACCAGATAGACTTGGACTCCACGTCCGGAGATACGGGAGGTGCTCACGAGGGTGGGGGGCGCCCCCCCTAGGGCGCGCCCCCTGCCTCGTGGGGCCCCCGTGGCTCCTCCGACGTACTTCCTACACCCATATATATATCGTTGTACCCTAAAACTTCCAGAACACACAATAGATCGGGACTTCCGCCGCCAGAAGCCTCCGTAGCCACCGAAAGCCAATCTAGACCCATTCCAGCACCCTGCCGGAGGGGGCAATCCTTCTCCGGTGGCCATCTTCATCACCCCGGTGCTCTCCATGACGAGGAGGGAGTAGTTCTCCCTCGGGGCTGAGGGTATGTACCAGTAGCTATGTGTTTGATCTCTATCTCTCGTGTTCTTGATTTCGCACGATCTTGATGTATCGCGAGCTTTGCTATTATAGTTGGATCTTATGTTTCTCCTCCCCCTCTACTCTCTTGTATTGAATTGAGTTTTCCCCTTGAAGTAATCTTATCAGATTGAGTCTTTAAAGATTTGAGAACACTTGATGTATGCCCTGTCATGCGTATCTGTGGTGACAATGGGATACCACATGATTGACTTTATGTATGTTTTGGTGATCAACTTGCGGGTTCCGCCCATGAACCTATGCATAGGGGTTGGCACACGTTTTCGTCGTGATTCTTCGGTAGGAACTTTGGGGCACTCTTTGAGGTCCTTTGTGTTGGTTGAATAGATGAATCTGAGATTGTGTGATGCATATCGTATAATCATGCCCACGGATACTTGAGGTGACATTGGAGTATCTAGGTGACATTAGGGTTTTGGTTGATTTGTGTCTTAAGGTGTTATTCTAGTACGAACTCTAGGGCTGTTTGTGACACTTATAGGAATAGCCCAACGGATTGATTGGAAAGAATAACTTTGAGGTGGTTTCGTACCCTACCATAATCTCTTCGTTCGTTCTCCGCTATTAGTGACTTTGGAGTGACTCTTTGTTGCATGTTGAGGGATAGTTTTATGATCCAATTATGTTAGTATAGTTGAGGGAACTTGCACTAGCGAAAGTATGAACCCTAGGCCTTATTTCCTATCATTGCAATACCATTTACGCTCACTTTTATCATTAGTTACCTTGCTGTTTTTATAATTTCAGATTACAAATACCTTTATCTACCATCCATATTGCACTTGTATCACTATCTCTTCGCCGAACTAGTGCACCTATACAATTTACCATTGTATTGGGTGTGTTGGGGACACAAGAGACTCTTTGTTATTTGGTTGCAGGGTTGCTTGAGCGAGACCATCTTCATCCTACGCCTCCTACGGATTGATAAACCTTAGGTCATCCACTTGAGGGAAAATTGCTACTATCCTACAAACCTCTACACTTGGAGGCCCAACAACGTCTACAAGAAGAAGGTTGTGTAGTAGACATCACTATGTGACACTTGCTCTGAAACGCCCTGCCAATGCGTGCCCACAGTGGAAGGAAGCTTTGACGATACTCGTAATGTCCCATACAATCAACAAGAGGTTGCTCACTGTATTAAGATACATTGTCCAACGTGCAATTCTACGAATCACACTTATTTCCATTTCCCGGGTATTAAGTTTTGTTCTGCTTGTGGCTGGCTCAGCCACTTTTCGGGAGAATGTTCGAGAGCCCAGGTGTCTCGCTTGAAATGGGCTCCCAAAGCTGGGCTTAATGGCCGGCCCGAGAATATCCGGATTGCCCAGCATTCTGATTTATTGCCATCTGAGGGTCGGGACAGACCAATTTCGACGGATTCGTTTCAAAATAATATTGGCAACTTATCTCAGTCTATCCCAGTCAATATGGACCAGCGGCATCCAATCAACCAGACGGATTTTAATGATACACTTCCCCTCAGCCACCGTGTTGCCTTGGAAGGCAGCAAACAAAATATCACCGTTCGATGGCGATCATGTTGTGACCCAGGACACGTGGCGACATCTTGCTGGGTCAAGCGGAGGTAGGGACGTCACGTTTGGGTTCCCAAGAGACAAAATACCCCTGCCGATATGCCTCCCTCCCTGTCACCTGTCACTCCCTCGATCCCACCCCCTGCTCCTCCACCAAGCTCTCCCATGGTGAACTACCCCGTCAATGTCGTCTCGTACCTGCCGCAGGGCATGACCATCGAGCTTGGGCCTAAAGATCGCCTGGTCAGAGATGAGATGGTGGTCAATCCGATGCCGCCACTCCGACATGATTTCTTGGCCATTGCAGAGGTGAACCGCTTCGTCCCTTTTCATCAGAAAGCTCTGCTTCGCCACACCATCGAAGGTTTGCTCCATGAGTCCAATTTCTTCCCCACTGAAGTAGATGACTATCCGCTTGGGATTGGCATCTTTGGTTTCGTGGACTCTGTAGTTAGAGATACTATGGTGGGTACTACTTTTGAGCTTGATGAGGATGATGATAACCAGGGCACTGTTGTTTCTTTTGTTCCTCCCGATACTGCTATCAATATGCGCCAAACTAGTTTTGGGCCTCAAGTCTGGCTGCTTTACATTGGATTTCCCCATGATTACCAAACCTCTCACTATATTCATAAGTCTGTGGATAAATTTGGGGAACTTATTACTAGGAACAATCCTAGAGGGGACAGAAAGTTTGTTTTGATCAGGGCCAGAGTTCTTAGTTTGCGTCGGGTGCCCAAAAGCTTTGTTATGCATCAACTGGGTGGTGAGCGACGTTGCTGGACTGTTTGTGTCACGATCTTGTGTAGCAGTGATTGGAATGCCCATATCCCGGATGTGCCGCCGGCAGACATTGATCCACCTCCTGCTGATGGGATTCCCCACCCCCTGTTCGGTGATGCTCTCACTGTGGAGCAGATGTACCAAGCCCAGTTGCATAATTGGCTTGCTCAGAACGCTGCAACAAACACGCCTGATGTTGCTCCACACCACAATGCTCCCCAAGGTCATGATGTTCATTTTCAGGCGGGATGGGGTTCTTGGCCACCTTCGCCCCCGCCTGCCCTGTATAACTTTCAGGCTTGGCTGACAGCAGAGGGTCTACAAGTTCAGGATGGGATTTTTCCTGCAAATAACCTTCAGGATAGCCCAGGTGCATCTTGGAATGACTCCTTTTCTACTTATGACAGCTCAGATTCCAGTGCCACCATCTCAGACAGTTACATCATGGTTCCCAGTAATATTTTCAATAATCTTGTTCTGGGGGAAAGCTCTAATGCACCTGGAAGTAATGCTGTCCCTCGTCCGGCCCCTTAGCAAAATGTCTTGGATATTCAAATATCCCTTTCTACTACTGGCTTACAGCTTGCTATGACCGCTCAGGGTAATATTTTTAGCTCGATGATGATTAATGCAGGTTTTCCCATTGTCAGGCTCAACACCTTCCTCAGGTCTGCAGTCATGCCTATCATTGCAGCATATGGCCCATGGAGCTCTGGTTTTGGTCTTAGAGATGCCCGAGTGGAGTTTAGAGTTGCAATCACTGAAGAGGAGGGCACGCTCACTATTACTGAAGCCACCAAGATGGTCACCTTGCATAACTCCACTAATGCTATTGTTGAGCAGATGCCCATGGAAGCTATTTTTTCAGTGTCTGAACTGAATGAGGTGGACTCAGTTACTTCTCACAGTGTCTCTACTCTGAATCCTAGGTTGGAGAGCACGGTCCCCCATGAGATTTCCTTGCTGCAAATGCCTGACCCCAATGATCTTCCTCCTTCTGATGACCTGCCTACCCAAGTGCCTGCTGTGACTGATCTTTCTGCCCCGGATGGCCTGCCTACCCAAATGCCTGCTGTGGTTAGTCGTCTTGGGAAGGCCCCTGCTCCTGAATCCTTTGTTAATCTGCGACGGAGCACTCGCAAGAACAAGTATGATGGCTTCAAAGTGCCATCACTCTCAGAGACAAAGAGCAGAGCTTCTAAGGTGAAACCACGGGTTGTTCCTTCTGCTGCAACTGCCATCTCCATAACTGAACTCCCTAACGAAGCAGAACTGCCGCCTCCCACCCCGATCCCAGTCATTCAGCATATTGGCAATGTTATGTGTGGAATCCCAGTCGCTGAACTTTCGGAGGAGGAGCTCCTGGCTAGCAAGGACGCAGGGCAATCTTCTGATGCTGCTTGATCTCCTTATTTATCTTTATTATGCCTCTTTTGGTTAGTTGGAACGTTTTATGTTGGAATGTATGAGGGCTAAACTCTGAAGCCAAACAATTAGCACTTTCTAATGCTATCAACTCTAGTGGTTCCACGGTTATTTGATTACAGGAAACGAAAAAAATCATCCATTGATAATGTTATCATTAAATCTTGTTGCCCATGAAGATTTGATAAATTTGATTTCATCCCCTCCCAGGGGGCGTCAGGGGGAATTGCCACCATTTGGAACAGTGCCCTTTTCTCGGCTACTACTGTGGCCTCTGAGGATTTTGCACTGGTTACTCGCTTCCACTCTACCCAGTCGGCGCATACTTGGACCTTAGTTAATGTGTACGGGCCTTGTCAAGGTGACCCTAGAAACAATTTCATTGCCTAGCTATTTTCACTTGATATACCTGCTAATGAAGATGGGCTCTTATGCGGAGATTTTAATTTCATTAGAGGTCCTGATAATCGTAACAAACCTGGTGGCCATTTTGGAGACATGATAACTTTTAATGATGTCATCCGATCACAGGCCTTAATTGAACTTCCCATCAAGGGCAGAACTTACACTTGGAGCAACATGCAAACTGATCCCCTCCTCGAGAAAATTGATTGGTTCTTCACTAGTAATCATTGGACCACTTCATACCCAAATACTCTTGTTAAACCTCTTAGCACACCTATATCAGATCACATTCCTTGTGTCATCAATATTGAAACTAAAATCCCACGCTTCAAGATGTTTAGATTTGAATCATATTGGATCCATCACCCAGGGTTTCTAGATACTGTCAAAAGGTCCTGGGCCATACCTGCCAACTCTCCGAACATGGCGCCAAATCTCTGCAAAAAGCTCAAGCACCTTCGGCATGAACTCAAAAGTTGGAGTAAGAACATCTCAAAGTTATCAATTGCTATTGAGAACACTAATAGGGCTCTCCTAGAAATTGATGGTTTGGAAAACAGGAGACTTCTCACGACACCGGAAGCAAATTTCAGAACTATCCTCAAGAAGCATTTATTAAGACTCCTATCCTATCAAAGACAATACTGGAAGAAACGTTGCACAATTCGTTGGGTTCAATTCGGCGATGAAAACTCCAAAAAATTTCAAGCAATGGCGTCAGAGCGATATCGCAGAAATAACATAGCCTCCCTCACGACGGACTCTGGCTTCTGTGCGGAGGATCATGCAAGCAAAGAAGCCATTATATTTTAGACATTCAAAGAGCGACTTGGCATGAAAACCAAGCATGACATGAAATTTGACTTGCCCAGACTCATCAAAAAGATTGGTGGCCTTGATGAACTCACAGTACCATTTACCAGGAATGAAATTGACCAGGTGATCAAACCGATGCCGGCGGACCGTGCCCCGGGCCCTGATGGATTTACAGGCATATTTCTGAAAACTTGTTGGGAAGTGATCAAGGAGGACTTTTAAAAGCTTTGCAACTAGTTCTTTGAAGGAAACCTCAACTTAGAGAGCATTAATGTAGGGCTAATCACTCTCATTCCAAAAGTAAATGCGCCGTCAACAGTTAATGAATACAGGCCTATTACGCTACTTAACTGTTGTCTTAAGGTAATAACTAAACTCCTGGCCAACCGTTTGCAAAGAATTGTGCTCAAAATCGTGCACCGCAACCAATATGGCTTTCTCAAAGGGCGCACGGTCCAAGACTGCCTGGCTTGGGCCTTTGAGTATATCTACCAATGCCAATCATTCAAGAAATGTTCTCCTCAAACTAGATTTTGCTAAAGCCTTCGACACCATTAATCATGATGCCATGATTGAGATCATGCGAAACATGGGCTTTAATGACAAATGGCTCGGCTGGATTAAGTGCATCTTTGACTCGGGAAAATCAGCTGTCCTCCTTAATGGCGTACCAGGAAGACAATTTCATTGCAAATGTGGGGTTCGCCAAGGTGATCCTTTGTCACCCCTCATCTTTGTCCTAGACGCAGATCTATTACAAGCTGCTATTAATGATGCTTTTGCCAGAGATCTCATCAAGTTACCTTTCCCATGCGCTACACAAAAAGATTAACCAGTAATTCAATATGCACACGACACGATTCTTGCAATGCCAGCCTGTCCAATCTAGGTTACAACCATCAAAAATATTCTGTCTAACTATGCCACCTCTATTTGCCTAAAAATTAACTTCCACAAATCCACACTTGTCCCGATCAACTGTGATGAAGCTCTATACACCAACTTGGCGAATATTTTTGGATGTGTTGTGGGAAAGATGCCCTTTACTTACCTGGGCCTCCCCATGGGGACTACTAAACCTTCCATACATGATCTTATGCCTATGGTCTGTAGACTTGAAAGAAGGCTCTCAGCAACACTTAATATGATATCCTATGGTGGCAAGTTATCTCTGCTCAACTCGGTCATTACCTTGCTTATTATCTTTGCCATGTGTACACTCAAGCTCCCAGCAGGAATTATTGAACTATTGGACAAGATACGCCGAAAATGCTTGTGGGCAAAGAGAACAGATCAAGGAGACAAATGCACTTCCCTGGCTGCTTGGGACATGGTATGCAAACCAAAGAAATCTGGTGGCCTGGGGGTCTTAAACATGAAAATCCAAAACGAGGCCCTACTTCTAAAGTTTCTTCATAAGTTCTACAACCATTGGGACCTGCCCTGGGTTGAGTTGATTTGGAATTCTTATTACACCTCCAAGATACCCACGCAGCTAATCCTTGTGGCTCCTTCTGGTGGCGAGATGTCTCAAAGCTCATGACCACTTATAGAGGCATCACACTGGTTAATGTGAGTAATGGAGCAACCACTCTCTTCTAGAAAGATATGTGGCTAGGTGAAATCCTGGCCGAAACTCACCCCCGCGCTTTCTCGTTTGCCAAAGATGAGGACATCTCTATTCACGCATTCCTAGGGACCACCAGCCTATAGGAAACGTTTCATCTACCATTATCTCCACAAGCCCATGCTGAAACCAGAGATCTACAGAGCATAACCTCGGACGTTCAGCTAGAAGATCTGGCAATACATGATGATTGGACATACGTTTGGGGATCCACTCACTACGCGACCAACAAATTCTATGACTTTTTCTTCAGAGACATCCAAGCTCACCCTGCCTACTCGTGGTTGTGGAAGTCCAAAGCCACTATGAAGATCAAAGTTTTTGGATGGCTTCTACTCTCTGACAGGCTAAACACCAGAAATATGCTCAAACAAAGACATTTCAACATTGGCAACACCTTTGGCTGCCTTCTCTGCCCAACATGCAATGATGAAACGATGGAGCACCTGTTCTTTGAATGCCCTTTTAGTACACAGTGTTGGGCCAAACTTGGAATGCAAGGATCTACTCAAGGGAATAGGCTGGATTGGGTGGAGTCAGCTAAAACTTCATGGAATAGGCTGTTATTTGTTGAAATCCTTCTCCAATCTGCTTGGAGTATTTGGAAAGAAAGGAACAACAAGTACTTCAGAGGAATCACTCCTTCCACAAGTTCTTGGCTCTCTAGGCTGAAAGAAGACCTGTCCCTCCTCACTTATAGGGTGAGAGAGAAGAACAAACCTTTCTTGCTTTCTTACTTAGCTGCCTTGTAATATAGCCCTATTTACTCCTCCCCCCCACCCCCATTCTCTCTTCCACCCACAAAGTGGGATGGCCTTGTAACATACAAACCATGTACAGTTGCTGATTCTTTTATTTAATTGCAGTAGGAGCCTCTCCTACTGTTTTAGTGGTCAAAAAGAACCTTGGATGTTTTATATGCACTTATATGCTATTTTATATGATTTTTGGGACCAACCTATTAACCTAGAGCTGAGTGCCAGTTTCTGTTTTTTCCTTGTTTTTGAGTATCACAGAAAAGGAAAACCAAACTGAGTCCAATTGACCTGAAACTTCACGATGCTTATTTTTGGACTGGAAGAAGGATATGGAGTAAAAGAGTTGGGCCAGAAGAGTCCCGGGCTGCCCACGAGGGTGGGGGGCGCACCCACCCCCCCTAGGCGCGCCCCCTGCCTCGTGGACAGCCCGGAGACCCCCTGCTTTCTTCCCGACTCCAACACCTCTTATATAACCCAAAACTTCTAGAAAGAAACCTAGATTGGGAGTTCCACCACCAAAAGCCTCCATAGCCACTGAAAACCACTCTAGACCCATTTCGGCACCCTGCCGGAGGGGGGAATCCCTCTCCGGTGGACATCTTCATCATCCCGGCGCTCTCCATGACAAGGAGGGAGTAGTTCACCCTCGAGGCTGAGGGTATGTACCAGTAGCTATGTGTTTGATCTCTCTCTCTCTCTCTCGTGTTCTTGATTCAGCACGATCTTGATGTATCGCGAGCTTTGCTATTATAGTTGGATCTTATGATGTTTCTCCCCCTCTACTCTCTTGTGATGGATTGAGTTTTCCCTTTGAAGTTATCTTATCGGATTGAGTCTTTAAGGATTTGAGAATACTTGATGTATGTCTTGCATGTGCTTATCTGTGGTGACAATGGGATATCACGTGATCCACATGATGTATGTTTTGGTGATCAACTTGCGACTTCTGTGACCTCGTGAACTTATGCATAGGGGTTGGCACACGTTTTCATCTTGACTCTTTGCTAGAAACTTTGGGGCACTCTTTGAAGTTCCTTGTGTTGGTTGAATAGATGAATCTGAGATTGTGTGATGCATATCGTATAATCATACCCACGGATACTTGAGGTGACATTGGAGTATCTAGGTGACATTAGGGTTTTAGTTGATTTGTGTCTTAAGGTGTTATTCTAGTACAAACTCTATGATAGATTGAACAGAAAGAATAGCTTCGTGTTATTTTACTACGGACTCTTGAATAGATCGATTAGAAAGGATAACTTTGAGGTGGTTTCGTACCCTACAATAATCTCTTTGTTTGTTCTCCGCTATTAGTGACTTTGGAGTGACTCATTGTTGCATGTTGAGGGATAGTTATACGATCCAAGTATGTTATTATTGTTGAGAGAACTTGCACTAGTGAAAGTATGAATCCTAGGCCTTGTTTCCTAGCATTGCAATACCGTTTGTGCTCACTTTTACCACTTGCGACCTTGTTGTTTTATATTTTCAGATTACAAAAACCTTTATCTACCATCCATATTGCACTTGTATCACCATCTCTTCGCCGAACTAGTGCACCTATACAATTTACCATTGTATTGGGTGTGTTGGGGACACAAGAGACTCTTTGTTATTTGGTTGCAGGGTTGTTTGAGAGAGACTATCTTCATCCTACGCGCTCCCACAGATTGACAAACCTCAGGTCATCCACTTGAGGGAAATTTGCTATTGTCCTACAAACCTCTGCACTTGGAGGCCCAACAACGTCTACAAGAAGAAGGTTGTGTAGTAGACATCAAGGGGGGAAGGAAGAAAAGGGCAGCCTCCACACATCTGGAGGCAGAGGCGTCCAAGAAGGTGAAGGCCTACGCCGCGGACAACCTCGCGTGGGACATTGACAGCAGCTCTGAGTGGCGCCCCAGGGATAAGCCCCTGGCCAAATCGTAAGTACTCAAAGACGCACACAAATATCCGGCTCCTTTACTTTATAGTTTTAACATGTTGAATCATGCACTTGCAGTCTGGCTCGTTCTGAATTCGAGTGATCCTCATCTTCAGGAAACTCACTGGATCCGAAGGTAATGGACAACGGGTCCCTTCTGGCGGCCTCCTCTCCCAAGATTGTGGAAGACGCTGAAGTGTTGTCCCGAAGGACACTCCCAGCTTAGGGGGAGGCACAGGAGGCCATCACGGTGGCGCCAGAGGATAATACCTCGGCTGCCGGACACATGGGGGAGCAGATCCCCATGGAGACTGGCGATGGGGGCCATCTCCAATTCGGCCCCCAGCCGAATATGATACCGGAGACCTATATGGCTATGGAATCCGGCAGGTAGCCTCCTTCGAAGGAAGGAGGTGCGCCAATTCCCCCAGTGACCTCTATCCATCTAGAGGCACCAGATACTCTATTGGAAGCGCTACGAAGTGCTTCCATTGTTGAGGAACACCATACCCTCATGAGTACAGTGGTTGAGAGGGTTCAGTCCGCCAAGAGTAGACTAACCGAAGCCTGCACAAGCCTTCTAATAGGCTTTGAGGTAAGCGATGCAATTATATAAAAAGAATGTCATAGTATAGACAGTAGCCCCTGAGACTCTATCCGGTGTTCGGAAAGAAAAGCCGGACAGATGATCAAGTAATCTTCGCAGGAGACTAACTAAATATGTCTTATGTGAATAAGCAGGCATCGTTGCTAGCCGCAACCTCTCGTGTTGCTGAGGTCTCCAGAGTAAAGCAGAGTCTGGAGCGGGCCGAGGAAGAACTCGGCCGTGTAAAAAAGCAGCTAGAAGACAAACAAGGTATGCAATGTCCTTGTGTATATACGGAAAGAATGAATGATTTGTACTGACCATAGTGACATGATATTTATTAGGGGCGGCGACCGAGGTGGAGGCCCTCAAGAATGCGTTGGCCGAATTCAAGAAGAAAGCGGACGAGGAGCAAGCCGCACGTGAAAGACACGAGGCCAGAGTTGGTGAGGTCCAGCATGAGCTCCAGGATGCCGTGAAGAAATTTGAATCCTTGGAGCGCAATATTGTGGACCAAGAGACCGAACTCACCAAGGCTCGCCAGAGTGTGCACGACGCCCGGTTGAAGCCCAAGGCGCCCTCCAGGAAATCCAGAAGGCCAGAAAAATTGCGGCGGGTAAGGCCTTTATTATGTAGAGCAAGTATGTGAAGAAAAGGTTCCTCTTACTGACCCGGATTTGGAGTTCTCCAGGGGCTCTTGCGGATCTGCCATGCAGTGTTGCCGACGCTGCAGAGTTCTTCCGAGCCGAAGAGGGGAGCTCGACAGAGAAGCTGTTCTGGTCGCAATACCTTGCGCCAAAACATCCGGTGCCCTTTAGTGATCAGCTAAAACAGCTGGTTGAACTGCATAGGGTGGCCGAACTAGCCATGAAGGATTTGATAATCCCGCTATGGCCTGCCGAAGTCATACCCAGCAGCTACTTCGGGCTCGTGAAGCGGCTGGTCAATGCCTGCCCCCTTCTAGACGTCATCAAGCGGTCAGTCCATGCCCAACATGAGTCTAAAAGAAGAAGGTTGTGTAGTAGACATCACACCATCACATGTAACCTATTTAAACAATGTTTACATTAAGGTGGCAATCCCATGGTTCGAGCCATCATGCCGTGACGCGCAGGCCACTTAACATTACAACATATGACCATCTCATACATAAACTCATTATCATGACAATGGTTATACCACATCATATGCAAAACCTGCAAAACCAAGTTAGACGTCCTCTAATCGGTTTTAGCAAAATTCTAGTTACGTGGTTAACCTGTTTTCATGATTAAGACTAGCTACCTACGCAAGCACAACAAGGCGATGTTCCTGATGCTGGATTAAGTTTCGGGGTGTGTGAAAGAGAGACTTAATTAAAATTCTCCGCCCCCACACAAAACTTCGTCAATACGCGTGAACTCCTAGAAGATCATTCATCTTTGGCACCCTCTTGTGTACGCGGCGGTTCACTATTCCAGACTATGATGTAGCCCAAGGAACTGTTAGCAGATCGTTGACAGCCAAAGCCGATCGATTGTCAAAACCTTGTAGCAAAACTACACTACTACAAGATGGTCCAAACGCGACACTACGATCAGAGACCCTTCGACGAAACTGTGTGTGATGCCATAATCGCAAACAGGGGTGTAAAAAACCGTCAAAAAAGGTGCAAAACATTTGCAATGATGGATGCAACAAACATGGTTCAGATTTTAGTTGCGTGTGCGATGGAGGGCATATGGTTCAGTTCAATTAACTTTTTGGGATGAGGAGGAACAAAATAAATGGGCAGCCAGATGAAGGCATCTGTGATATATAACATACGGTTCACTAGGATGAACTGTGTGTGATTAGGCAACACAATGGAAACGGTTCAACTGAACAAGATGTGTGTGATACGTGTGTTGGAAATATGCCCTAGAGGCAATAATAAAGTGGTTATTATTATATTTCCATGTTCATGATAATTGTCTATTGTTCATGCTATAATTGTATTAACCAGAAACCGTAATACATGTGTGAATACATAGATCGTAATATGTCCCTAGTAAGCCTCTAGTTGACTAGCTCGTTGATCAATAGATGGTCATGGTTTCCTGACCATGGACATTGGATGTCATTGATAACGGGATCACATCATTAGGAGAATGATGTAATGGACGAGACCCAATCCTAAGCGTAGCACAAGATCGTGTAGTTCGTTTGCTAAAGCTTTTCTAATGTCAAGTATCATTTCCTTAGACCAAGAGATTGTGCAACTCTTGGATACCGTAGGAATGCTTTGGGTGTACCAAATGTCACAACGTAACTGGCTGGCTATAAAGGTGCACTACAGGTATCTGTGAAAGTATCTGTTGGGTTGGCACGAATCAAGACTGGGATTTGTCACTCCGTATGACGGAGAGGTATCTCTGGGCCCACTCGGTAATGCACCATCATAACGAGCTCAATGTGACTAAGGAGTTAGCCATGAGATCATGTGTTACAGAACGAGTAAAGAGACTTGCCAGTAACGAGATCGAACGAGGTATAGAGATACCGACAATCGAATCTCAGGCAAGTAACATGTCGATAGACAAAGGGAATTGTATATGGGATTGATTGAATCCTCGACATCATGGTTCATCCAATGAGATCATCGTGGAACATGTGGGAGCCAACATGGGTATCCAGATCCCGCTGTTGGTTATTGGCCGGAGAGATGTCTCGGTCATGTCTGCATGGTTCCCGAACCCGTAGGGTCTACACACTTAAGGTTCGGTGACGCTGGAGTTGTTATGGGAAATAGTATGTGGTTATTGAAGGTTTTTTGGAGTCCCGGATGAGATCCCAAATGTCACGAGGAGTTCCGGAATGGTCTGGAGGTGAAGATTTATATATGGGAAGTCCAATTTCAGACGACAGAATGGTTTTGGGGGTTATCGGTATTGTACCAGGACCACCGGAAGGTGTCCGGGGGTCCACCGGGTGGGACCACCTGCCCCGGTGGGCCTAGTCGGCTGAACAAGGGAGGAAACCAGCTCCTGGTGGGCTGGTGCGTCCCCTGTCGCTGTCAAAACCGGCGGATCTCGGGTAGGGGGTCCCGGACTGTGCGTCTAGGATCGATGGTAACAGGAGACAGGGGACACGATGTTTACCCAGGTTCGGGCCCTCTCTATGGAGGTAATACCCTACATCTTGCTTGATTGATCTTGATGAATATGAGTGTTACAAGAGTTGATCTACCACAAGATCGTAATGGCTAAACCCTAAAAGCCTAGCCTGTATGACTATGGTAATGAGTATATTCTTTCCGGACTAACCCCTCTGGTTTATATAGACACCGGGGGGATCTAGGGTTTACATAGAGTCAGTTACATAAGAAGGAATCTTCATAGTCGGCCGCCAAGCTTGCCTTCCACGCCAAGGAGAGTCCAATCCGGACACAGGTACAGCCTTCGGCCTTCATGTCTTCACAGCCCATCAGTCCGGCCCAATAGATAACAGGCCGGACGCCCGAGGACCCCTTAGTCTAGGACTCCCTCAGCAGCCCCCAAACCAGTCTTCAATAGCATGGTGTTTGGCACACAGATTGTCTTTGGCATTGCAAGGCGGGTTCCTCCTTTAATGATCTTCAAGTGATGTATTCGTCCATCGGTTTAATGTCGCTCCCCTCGGCTTATGCGTGTTAAATAACTTCGCCTCCCACGTGTCAAGCGAAGGTGGAAGGTCAGGGTATTTTTACAGATAACACCTCGTCCATGCAAGGAAGAGCACCTATTAAAGAGATTGGATCCTAGATCCATTCGGCACCACGCAGAGGAAATCCCCGGAAACTTCTTAGGAGAAACCATTCCAGCATGGCTAGCGCCCCCAGCTCCTCCACCCATTCCGGCCCAGAGAAAGGCCAGTGGGAGAGGTGTTCAGTGTCCCACAGTTAATTGGCGA
>NC_041390.1:134680224-134718492 GCF_002162155.2 Triticum dicoccoides | reverse complement strand
CAGATCTAGTTCCTGTTTGAGCGGGGCTACATTCCTTCAACGGCGAGATTCAGGCAGAGGACTTCCCCAATCCATCTGGGGGAGAGCGAGTATGTTTCGTCCCCTACCTGCTATGGGGCGTTGGATTTCCCATTCATCCGTTCCCCCGAGGGCTTCTGGAATACTATTGGCTCCAGCTGCACAACTTCACCCCTGCCTCCATTCTGCACATTTCTGGTTACGTCGCCTTATGTGAACTATTCCTGGGTATCGAGGCTCATTTCGAGCTATGGAGGAAGTTGTTCTGTCTTGTCCCACGTAATCACGAGGGGTCAACATTTGAAGTGGGCGGAGCCGAAGTATGGCGTATCGCTGATACCGGATATCTTTTTGGCACACCAAGGAAGGCATCCGAAGAATGGCCTTCCGAATGGTTCTATATTGAGGACGTCGCACTTCCCGACCCAGTTTGAAAGGGTCTTCCTGAATTTGCGAGCGTTCCGCTGAAGAAACGCCACAGTTGGCGTCCTCGGAGTCTTGAAGAGGATGACAGTGCAGAAGTTTGCCAGCTTATGAGCAAGATAAAGATTCTCGCTTAGTCCGGACTCACAATAATCGAGGTAATGGCGATCTCCATAATCCGTGGAGTTCAGCCGCTACAATACAGAGGGCTGCCCATGTGGCACTATAATGGATAGGATGATGCCTCGCACTATGGCCGAAAGGGTCCGGATACCCCCGTCGCTCTGGCCAAAATATTGGCCGAGCTGTTTAAAGGGGAGGAAGAGGAGTTCCTTCGCATTAAGCGCAGAGATGGATATTATATGTATGATCCTCCCAGTTGGGTAAGCTTCGACCCCTCTATTCCACTCATTCCCTTTCCAGATTACTTTTGATAAATTTCAAGTCTGTTTATGACAGCACTGGCGGAAGGTCACTGAAGGACTTCAAAGTCCTGCCCCACAACCGGAGATACACAACCGGGAGCTAGATCCCAGGTTTGAAGAGGATCCAGATATATTCGTGGTGCTTGCAGGGGGAGTGTTTTACCAGACAAGCTATGATGGCACAAAAGTGGCCATCACCACCAACTATCCTGGCCTTCTTCCTGCTTGACATGTAAATAATTAAGAAACACCTTCTCTAAAAGAGTGCACTTATTCTGCCTCACCCACCGCACTGTATCGTTCTTCACAGGGGAGACACTCGGCGATTTTGAAGAGATCGGCTCCCGCACCGGGCAAGCCTTCCAAGAGGAAAGCAAACGAAGACACGGTCATGCCTTTGTCGAAGAGGTATGAATTCGCCAACCCGCACCTAAGCAGTCACGTTCAACCGTGACCTTCCCATTTTCCATGTGTCAGGAGGAAGGTGCGCCGGACTATATCCGGAGGTTCAAGCGGCCGTACTTTCTGCAGCCATGATTCAAATCCTGCCGTGCAGACGGGAGCTAATGCAGGGGCGACGCCGGACTGTCCTCTAGCCAAGGACTCGGATGATGTATCCGTCACCAACTCAGAAGTGGAGAGTGCCATGAATCATCAGCGCCGCCGGGCCATTTTACAAGACCCTGGCTTTTCAGAAGAGTCGTTTAATGCCTTAAACTCAGCCGATGCATACATCCGGGCTGCTCGAGATGGGATTAACAGGGCCACAAAGCAACATTTGAAAGATGTGCAGGTAAATTCGCTTTGTTTGACTATGATAACCATATGCCAGTAGCCCCAGAGACTTAAAGGACTTGAAATAACTGATTTGAGGATCAATATACAACCAGGTGCTTACGGAGAGGAATACCCAGCTAGCTCAGGAACTAGAAAAGTGTCAGCGCCACCTGCTTGCTGCCAATGCTGAACTGGAGAAATACAAGGAATCTCCCGGTAATATTTTCCTCTATCGAAAATTCATAATGATACACCGATAGTGTGAATCTGGGTTCTAATCTTTGTGTTGGGTCGTTCGACCAAGTACGAGAGCAGCTGGACGCTGCTCGAAGCGAAGAACACGGAGCCAAAAAGCTTCTAGCAGCAGGCGAGTGTGTATTGACAAAGGTCGTTGAAGAGAAAAAGAAACTCCAGGATTCGAACACCAAATTGGGCAAAGAACTGAAAGATATGCGAGCGCAGCTAGCCGACTCTGTGAAGGAGAACAAGAAACTCCGTGGCGGCATGTTCAGTATGTGGCCACTTTTATCTTATAGCAATTTGTAGGTAACGGTAGCTGATATAGTTGTAATTGCAGGTGTATTGATGAACTGCCCCGAAGAGGAAGTGTCCGAATCATCGAATGATCTTCTGCAAGGGCTGTCGCAGTTGCACGAGCAAGATCGGCAGGCTATGCGGAGTGTAGCCAAGGCTTTATGGCCATCCGACTCCCCTCCAGGAAGCATGGAAAAGCTGGTAGAGCTGTTCAAGGGAGCGCGATGGCGTATCCGGCTGCGGAAGATATCTGCCTACCGAGAGGGTGCGTGAGAGGCCTGGGCCATGGTGAAGACGCGATATACCAAGCTGGATCCTAATCACATGGCTCGTGTCAGACCGATAGGGCCGAATGGGGAAGAAATTCCCGTTAGTATAGTATATGACCAAGTAGAGGTGGCCGCCAAATATTCCCAACAGGATTGTAAGTTAGACTACCTATTGGAAGGTGTAGAGGAAGAGGTGTTCGAGTCCGAGTGACTGTGTACTTTCCTCATCTAGCTGAATTGTATATCATTTGTCATGGCAGACCTTTTCGCATCAACCTCCGGACCCGAAGGTGCGGAGTGTTTCCAAATACCGTCGCGGCCGAATAGGCCGGGGTATGCCTGGAAAACTAGGCGGGGTCATAGTTGCTTGAACAGACAAGTTGTATTCGGCTAGCTATGTTATATTACATTGATACCGTAAGAAACATCTTCCAGAGAGAATAGTTCCGTTAAGGGTTCCTTTCCCTGGGTGTGCATGCATTTAATGTACATGTCTAAATTGTGATGCGAGCACCACAGTTTGTATAACTTCTAGGGGTGCACAATGGAGTGAGTTTAGAAAACATCTTTAATTCACCAACCGAATATTCCCTTAAGAACGCTAGCTTTTGGCTTCACCCAGTCTGAGGTACACATCTAGATGACCCGGCAGTAACAATCGTAGAGGTGCTCCCTTTATGCCCTAGCCGAACTAACGGGAACGTATGGCATAAGCACAGGAGCCAGGCAACCCAGCTTGGCCAAAACTTAAGTCATATCGATGCATATAGTGGCAAAGAAAAGGTGCATATGGAAAAACTCATATGTGAGGAGCTTAATGCTCAAGGAATGACAAGAACTTCTGTCCAAGAAGCCCCTAGGTACAAGTGACATACATATTTAGAGATGTATGTGTAGATGGTGTGTGGTCTAGCCATACCAAAGCGTTAAAGCAAGAAAGAAGAAAATAATCGGAAAAGAGAGAAAAAATAATGGAAACTACAGGGGAGGAGGAGACAAACAAGGGGTTTGGCGCTAGGCATAGAATCTTCGGAGTCTGGCCGCGTTCCAGGAGTTCGGCTCGAGGTGATTGTCTGATGCATCGCAAAGACGACACGCTCCTCTGGTGGGAACTTCGTCAATTATGAAGGGACCCTCCCATTTGGGCTTGAGTTTGTCCTTTTTCTTCTCCGGCAGGCGTAGAACGAGTTCGCCAACGTTGTAAGTCTTGGCCCATACTTCTCTGCTTTGATATCTTCGAGCCTGCTATTTGTAAAATGCTGAACGGGCTTTTGCGACATCATGTTCCTCCTCCAGGGCATCTAGGCCATCCTGCCGATCAAGCTTGGCTTCTCTCTCTTAGTACATACGCACTCGAGGTGAGTCGTGAATAATACCGCAGGGCAGTACGGCCTCTGCGCCATACACCATGAAGAAAGGTATGTATCCGGTAGTGCGGTAGGGCGTGGTCTGCAGCCCCCAGAGTACGAAATCGAGCTCCTCAACCCAGTGCTTGTCTGATTCTTTCAAAGACCACACTAGTCTGGGCTTGAAGCCACTCATAATAAGACCATTGGCTCGTTCGACTTGACCGTTGGTTTGTGCGTGGTAGATGGAGGCGTAATCGAGTTTAATACCCAGATTAGTACACCAGGTTTTTACCTCGTCAGCTGTAAAATTGGAGCCGTTGTCAGTGATGATGCTGTGTGGGACACCATAATGGTGCACAACACTAGATATGAAGTCTATCACCGGGCCGGACTCGGCTGTTTTGACCGGCTTAGCCTCTATCCACTTAGTGAATTTATCCACCATAACCAGCAGATATTTTTTCTTATGGCTTCCCCCTTTAAGGGGTCCAACCATATCGAGTCCCCATACCGCAAAAGGCCAAGTGATGGGGATTGTTTGTAAGGCGGTGGGGGCATATGGCTTTGATTGGCGAAGAGTTGGCATCCAGAGCAACGTTGGACAAGGTCCTGTGCATCTGCTCGGGCCGTCGGCCAATAAAACCCTATACGGAAGGCCTTGCTAACAAGGGCCCGAGCTGCGGCGTGGTGACCACCGAGTCCGGCATGAATTTCATCCAAGAGCTGTCGCCCCTCTTCCTCGGATATACATCATTGAGGGATTCCTGGATAAGGGGGTATCCGGACAGCCGGACTATATCCTTTGGCCGGACTGTTTGACTATGAAGATACAAGATTGAAGACTTCGTCCCGTGTCCGGATGGGACTCTACTTGTCGTGGAAGGCAAGCTAGGCAATACGAACATGTATATCTCCTCCTTTATAGCCGACCTTGTGTAACCCTAGCACCCTCCGGTGTCTATATAAACCAGAGGGTTTTAGTCCGCAGGACAACAGACAATCATACCATAGGCTAGCTTCTAGGGTTTAGCCTCTCCGATCTCGTGGTAGATCAACTCTTGTACTACTCATATTATCAAGAATAATCAAGCAGGACGTAGGGTTTTACCTCCATCAGGAGGGCCCGAACCTGGGTAAAACATCGTGTCCCCTGCCTCCTGTTACCATCTGCCTTAGACGCACAGTTCGGGACCCCCTACCCGAGATCCGCCGGTTTTGACACCGACATTGGTGCTTTCATTGAGAGTTCCTCTGTGTCGTCACCGTTAGGCTTGATGGCTCCTTCGATCATCGATAGCGATGTAGTCCAGGGTGAGACTTTTCTCCCTAGGCAGCTCTTTGTATTTAGCGGCTTCGCACTGCGGGCCAACTCGCTTGGCCATCTGGAGCAGATCGAGAGTTACGCCCCTGGCCACCAGGTCAGGTTTGGAAGCTTAAACTACACGGTCGACATCCGCGGA
The DNA here is from genome assembly GCF_002162155.2 of Triticum dicoccoides. Taxonomy (NCBI): domain Eukaryota; kingdom Viridiplantae; phylum Streptophyta; class Magnoliopsida; order Poales; family Poaceae; genus Triticum; species Triticum dicoccoides. Next base: position 134,713,237 of record NC_041390.1, on the reverse strand, counting down.
GACTTGATCTTTGAGGGATTCGAGCCCCTGCCGAGTGCGCCACATGGTCACGATGAGCATGATTTAGCTCTACCATCGAACAGTGTTCAGGAGACCACACCGACAACCGCTGCGACCCTCAATTCGGAGCCAATTGCGCCATCATGGACGGGTGGATAGACCCCGCCACGGAGGTCGTATTCTCAGCGGCGATCGAGCCGAATATTGACCTTACCCTTCATGGGAGCCGTGACGAACTACCAGATTCTTCCCCGGCCACGGACTCCGAACCGCCTGCGCCCGTGCCTATCGAATCCGACTGGGCGCCGATCATGGAGTTCACCTCTGCGGATATCTTTCAGCACTCACCCTTCGGCGACATACTGAACTCATTAAGGTCTCTCTCTCTGTCAGGAGAGCCCTGGCCGAACTATGTTCAACAGGATTGGGATGCGGATGACGAAGAAATTCGTCGCCCACCCACCACCCACTTAGTAGCCACTGTCGACAATTTGACCGACATGCTCGACTTTGACTCCGAAGACATCGACGGTATGGATGACGATGCGGGAGACGAAGAGGAACCACTTCCCACAGGGCACTGGACAACCACCTCATCATATGATATATACATGGTGGACACACCCAAAGAAGGCAATGGCGACGAGACAGCGGAGGATGGCCCCTCCAAGAAACAACCCAAGCGCCGACGTTAGCGGCGCCACTCTAAGTCTCGCCAAAGCAAAAGCGGTGACACCGGCACAAGAGATAATAGCACTCTGGATAATGCTGAAGACGACAACAATCCCCTCGAGCAAGATTTAGAGCAGGAGGATGGAGAAGCCAGCCCTCCCGAGAGAGCGACAGATGGAGAGGCGGAGGATGATAATTACATGCCTCCCTCCGAAGACGAGGCAAGCCTCGACGATGACGAATTTGTCGTGCCTGAGCATCCCGTCGAGCAAGAGCGCTTCAAGCGCCGGCTTATAGCCACGACAAATAGCCTTAAGAAAAATCAGCAGCAGCTTCAAGCTGATCAAGATTTGCTAGCTGACAGATGGACTGATGTCCTTGCGGCCGAGGAATATGAACTCGAACGCCCCACCAAGAGTTACCCAAAGCGCAGGTTGCTACCCCGACTGGAGGAGGAATCATTAAAACCTACATCTCTGGTGTATGACATGGCTGATCAGCCACCTCGTGGCTGCGACAGAGAGGCATTTCGGTCAAAAGCTCAGCCCGCACCCCGACGCCACTCAAATAAAAATGTCAAGGCACGGGGAAACACGCTAGACCTGCGAGACGTATTGGAGGACAAAGCAAAACACGCAAGATCGATCTATAGATCACGAGGGCGCGCCACCATGCGAGACGATAACCGTCACGCCGGATACAGTAAAAGTAAATCCGGCCGGGCCAAACACAGCGGACAAGACTCATTTGAGTTGTGTCGCGACATAGCCCAGTACAGAGGCGCCGCACACCCCCTATGCTTCACAGACGAAGTAATGGATCACCAAATCCCAGAGGGTTTCAAACCCGTAAATATAGAATCATACGACGGCACAACAGATCCTGCGGTATGGATCGAGGACTTCCTCCTGCACATCCACATGGCCCGCAATGATGATCTACACGCCATCAAATACCTCCCACTTAAACTCAAAGGACCAGCTCGGCATTGGCTCAACAGGCTGCCAGCAGAATCCATTGGCTGTTGGAAAGATCTGGAAGCCGCATTCCTCGACAACTTCCAGGGCACTTATGTGCGACCTCCAGATGCCGATGACTTGAGCCACATAATTCAGCAACCAGAGGAATCGGCCAGGCAATTCTGGACACGGTTCCTAACAAAGAAAAATCAAATCGTTGATTGTCCGGATGCAGAGGCCCTAGCAGCTTTTAAGCACAACATCTGCGACGAGTGGCTTGCCCGGCACCTTAGCCAGGAAAAGCCGAAATCCATGGCAGCCCTCACGACACTCATGACCCGCTTTTGCGCGGGAGAAGACAGCTGGCTGGCTTGCAGCAATAACATATCAAAGAACTGCGATACCTCAGATACCAAGGATAGCAATGGCAGGTCAATAGCGCCGCGTCAATAGCGACAATACCGAGGATACGGCAGTCAATGCCGGATTCACAGGCTCCTAAACCCGGTCAGCGGAAAAAGCCATTCAAAAGAAGCACTCCGGCCCCGTCCAGTTTGGACCGTATACTCGATCGCTCGTGCCAAATACATGGCACCCCCGACAAGCCAACCAACCACACCAACAGGGAATGTTGGGTGTTCAAGCAGGCCGGCAAGTTAAGCGCCGAAGACAAAGATAAGGAGCTACATAGAGATGACGAGGAGGAGCCCCGGTAGCCAAACACCGGAGGGCAGAAGAGGTTCCCCCCACAAGTGCAGACGGTGAACATGATATACGCAACCCACATCCCCAAGAGGGAGCGGAAGCGTGCGTTAAGGGATGTATACGCGTTGGAGCCAGTCGCCCCAAAGTTCAACCCATGGTCCTCCTGTCCGATCACCTTCGATCACAGGGACCATCCCACTAGTATCCGTCATGGTGGATTCGCCACACTGGTCCTAGACCCAATCATCAATGGATTTCACCTCACTTGAGTCCTTATGTACGGCGGCAGCAGCCTGAACCTACTTTATTAGGACACAATGCGCAAAATGGGTATAGACCCCTCAAGGATCAAACCCACAAAAACGACCTTTAAAGGCGTCATACCAGTTGTAGAGGCCCATTGCACAGGCTCAGTCACACTAGAACTGGTCTTCGGATCCCCGGATAACTTCTGAGCGAGGAGTTAATCTTCGATATAGTCCCGTTCCGCAGCGGCTATCATGCGCTGCTCGGGCGAACCACATTTGCGAGATTCAACGCGGTACCGCACTATGCATCTCTCAAGCTCAAGATGCCAGGACCTCGGGGGGTCATCACAGTCAATGGAAACACAGAGCGCTCTCTCCGCATGGAGGAGCACACTGCGGCCCTCGCAGCAGAAGTGCAAAGCAGCCTCTTAAGGCAATCCACCAGTTCGGCGATTAAAGACTCGGACACCTTCAAGCGCGCCCAGAGTAATCAGCAACAAGACCGCCTGGCACGTTCCGACCTCACATAGCAATGCGGCCCCCACCCTAGTACCAGCCAAACGGCAAAATCCGTGCCACGCGTACATAATTACGCATTGAAAATCCCATGGGCACAGGTGGGGACGGGGGCACGACTACGGCACGCCCCAAGACGCGGCTCAACCGCACTAGGGGCTTCCCGCTTTGTTATTTTTCTCTCTTTCAGGACTTTAATCTCTGAAAACCCTTTCCGGCAGTATGATTGCCGGACACACGATGCAACAACCAAGGAGGCAGAAAGCTACGTCGCACCACGGAACTCCAAGGTGGCTTCTGATAACGAGTGAAATACCTGCTTTAAATACCATTCCTCAGCTTGCCCTTGGAGGGGACATGTCAAATAGTCCTACTTTTTTGCTTATCGTACTACTTGTATCATTCTTCTTCGACTCACCTTTTTGAATAAACAGTGCATAACACTAGACTATTATCGCATTCTCTATTCTTCCTTATATATATATATATATATATATCTGTGTGTGTGTGTGTGTGTTCATTCATGACATTCAGCACCCGTACACTCTGGTACGGCCAATACGCCAGGGGCTTAAACATACCCCATAATACGGCGTGAGAAGTCCGAACACTTTCGACAGTGCGGCACCCCGAACTTATAGCATTATATGCATCAGCTCCGAATCATGTCTTGGGTCAATAGTTGGGTTTGCCCGGCTCCCATGTTTTGGTACCTTACGTTCCGCTATATCGGCTAAGATAGCATTGGGAGAACTACTGCGATTGTGCCCCGGTTCATCTGGGCTTAGCACCTCAGTAGAGAAAGCTAAAACTGACTGTCATGATAAGGTGAGAGCTGGTCGCTGTTCGAGAGGTCTCGAGTCCCTAAATACTTATGCCGCTTAGAGCGAGGAGTCGGCTTTGTCCAGCTTAAGGCGTGTATAGCGCCCCGAATTCGGCCTTCCGAATACTAGGGGCTTCGCCAAAATTTAAAATTGTAGACTTCTATGGCTAAGTGAGAGTGATAAAGCATTATAGTCCGGTTGCCTTGTTCGTTGTGCTGAGCACCTCCCTCGAAGGACCCAACAATGGGAAAAGGAGTGCTTAGGTTTATCCCGAACACCCCAGCACTCGTGGCATGGGGGCAGAAGCCGACGACTGGCCATCTCTCAGATTTGATAAACAGCCGCACAGAAGGTAATATTTTAAATTCAAACAAGCGTTGCATAGCGCATATGAACAAGTTTTCATAATACAGGATCACACGAGCAAGTTTATTCAAAAATTACATCCTTCGCACACTCGTCCACCACAAGACGGGCACCCTTTAGGACACCCTCATAATACATCTGAGGGTGGCGATGCTCCTTGCCCTGCGGCGGCCCCTCCTTCACCAGCTTCTCGGCGTCCATCTTGGCCTAGTGCACCTTCGCACGGGCAAAGGCCCGGCGTGCACCTTCGATGCAGACGGACCGCTTTATGGCCTCCAGCCATGGGCAGGCATCCACAAGCCGCCTCACCAGGCCGAAGTAACTATTGGGAAGGGAGTCGCCAGGCCACATCCGGACTATAAGGCCCCTCATGGCTTGTTCGGCCGCCTTGTGCAGCTCGACCAGTTGCTTCAGCTGGTCGCTCATAGGCATCGGATGTTCGGTCCCAGTATACTGAGACCAGAACAACTTCTCCATTGAGCTTCCCTCTCGGCCTGGTAATATTTTGCGGCATCCGACACGCTGCAGGGTAAATCTGCAAATGCTCCTGGAGAGCTCCGGACTCGGGTAAGTAACAAGTAATTTACTTTCACATGCTTGCTTTGCATATTGAATGCCTTACCCGCTGCTATCTTCCTCATCACCTCAATTCCCTGGAGGGCCTTTTGGGCTTCAGCCTTGGCATGCTTTAAGCTCTTGAGGGTCGCGGCAAGCTCGGACTCTCGCGTCTTTGAGTCAAGCTCCAAAGCCTCGTGCTTCTTCACGAGAGCCTGGAGCTCTTGCTGCACCTCGCCCGCCCGTGCCTCTTGTTTTTCCCGCTCGGTGCGCTCCTCAGCCGCTTTGTTTTCAGCCTCGGACAGCGCTTGCTTCAGGGTCACCACTTCGGTCGTGGCCCCTGGCACATTCATGATGATCCTGTGAGTTCGCAACCACATTTCCTTTTTTTATATAAACAAGGTATCACTTACCTTTGTTCTCCTCGAGCTGCCTCTTGGCAAGGCCTAGCTCTTTCTCGGACCGCTGGAGGTCCTGCTTCAGTGCGGCGACCTCCGCAGTCAGTGCGGCAGAGGTCAGCAGCGAAGCCTGCATACGCATACAGACATACTTATATTAGACTCCTGCAGATATTATTGATCCTCTATTCGGCTTTTCTGTGTGAACAACAAACAGAGCATCAGGGGCTACTGTCTATGCGGTAATATTTTTCCTATATTTTAAATACTTACCTCAAAGCCTGTTAGAAGGCTGGCACAGGCTTCAGTCAGTCCGCTCTTGGCGGACTGAACCTTCTTGATCACCGCACTCATAATAGTGCGGTGCTCTTCATCGATGGAAGCGCCGCGAAGCGCTCCCAGCAGGTCGCCCGGTGCCTCTGGTTGGACAAAGGTCACCGGCACGGATGGCTCACACTTCTTGGAAGGGGGCCGCCTGCCCGAGTCCGAAAAAACTAGAGGTTCCGGCGCGGTGTTTGGCTGAGGGCTGAACTTGGAGTCCCTGGGAGCCTTACTCCCTTTGCTCCTGGAGTCCGGAAGGTCGCCTTGAGGCACCTCCAGGACTATCTCCCCCCGGCTCGGTGCCCCTTGAGACAGTACCTCGGCATTGTCCGTAGGGCAAAGAGAGGTGGCGGTTGGAAGTGTATCACTATCCATGTCCAACGAGTCCAAGGAACCGTCCGACGATGATACATCGATACGGGCTTGGGGCGAACTGCATATTCATATTCGATGTTAGGAGAAGCAGTGCAACAAAAGTATGCTATGAGTTACTCTGGTATTCGAATACTTACGACTTTTCCAGGGGCTTGGCCCTGAGCAGCCACTCGTCTACGCCATCGGTGACGGTGGTGGAATACTCCGAAAGGACAGTCCTTCCCTTCTTGGACCCTTCGGCCTCCCCGGTTGGGGCGGCCTTCCTTTTCTTGTCTCCCCCGGTTAAAGGGGGAGAAACTTCATCTTCCTTCTCCTCGTTTCCACGGGAGGAGTGCGTCGGAGTTATCGGACGATGAGTCCGATACCACCTGGCACCGAGAACTCTTTCGGGTTCCCTTGGCCTTCTTCTTGGTCTTCTCCGGCACCTCATAAGGAGCCGGAGTCCGCATCTCCGTTAGGAGAGCGTCCACAGGCTCTTCGGGCAGTGGGGCCAGACTATTAATCTACTCCGATGCCTCCACCCAGTCCTGTCAAAGGCATGGGAGCTCAGACCCCGCACATGGTTAAGCTATGGGAAATAAATAGCCTACCAGATGTACAGAACTTATCGGATTCGCAGGGCGCTTCGTGCTTAGCCCGCGGTCCTCGGTAAGAGAAGGAGGGACCTCGGCGCCCTTGAACAGCACCATCCAGACGTCCTTATGCATCGTTCGAAGAGCTCGCGTAGAGTGGTGCTGGGCTGGGTCGAACCCCATAAGTTGAAAGCCCGTTGTTGACACGGGAGGATCCGTCGGGAGAGCATGACCTGGACTATGTTGACAAGCTTAAGTTTTTTGCTTGTCATGTTCCGGGTACACTTCTGGACTCCGTCCACCTCCACCGAAGAGCCCCAAGACAGGCCCTTCTCCAGGAAGTGAGCCACGTGGGGACTCCAGATCGAAACTCGGGGGCTTCCACCCAGTTGGTGTTGTGCGGCTCGGTAATGTAGAACCACCCCAATTGCCACCCCTTTACGGTCTCCATGAAGGAGCCCTCGAGCCATGTAACATTGGGCATTTTACCCACCATGGCTTCGCCGCATTCTGCTTGTTGGATGCCTACAATCTTCGGCTTGATATTGAAGGTCATGAAAGTCCAGCCCGTAATAGAACATGAGGCTACGGACGAATGGATGGAGGGGAAACCCCAATCCGCGGACGAAATGGGGGAGGAAAACCACCCTTTCGTGAGGTTCCGGGGTAGGGACGATCTGCCCCGCGGCTGGCAGCCGGTGCGCGATATCCACGGCTAAGTATCCGGCCCCATGTAGCTTTTTGATGTGTCCCTCCGTGATGGAGGAGGCCATCCACTTGCCTCCCATTCCGGATATGTTTGGAGAGAGTTGAGGAGAAGGATGCGGACTTGGGCGCTGGAGCTCGAGTGCGTGAGAATGGATGAGCAAGGAGGAAGAAGGCATGGGTAGAAAAAGGTGAGATCTTATCCCTTTATAAGGGCGGACTAAACTATGCACCCCCATTAGCCTAGTAAAACTCACTTATCCCCCAAGCGCCGTAATTGATGGCGCGGTTGGGTTACCCACGTCCGTATTGATGAGAATCCAGTAATAAGGGGAACATGATCTCTGCTTTGACAAGACGTGTCAACAAACTGCCTCGCGTTATGTGCGGGGCTGGTTAAAGAAAAATGGTTCAAATAATTACCGGGCCGTGGCGTGATGTCATGCTGCCAAAATGTGTCAGCGGATTAGATTTGTGGTAATAGTATTCTCTCTATGGTGGTATGCAGAACTTATTTTGCAGGGTTGGACACTATCCTTGTATTCAAACTCTTTCGTGGTGTATTCGGAGGAGGAACCCGCCTTGCAATGCCGAAGACAACACTGCGCGCCGGACTCATCGTCATTGAAGCCTGGTTCATGGACTACTGAGGGAGTCCTGGATTAGGGGGTATCCGGACAGCCGGACTATACCCTTTGGCCGGACTGTTGGACTATGAAGATACAAGATTGAAGACTTCGTCCCGTATCCAGATGGGACTCTACTTGGCATGGAAGGCAAGCTAGGCAATACGGATATGTATATCTCCTCCTTTGTAACCGACCTTGTGTAACCCTAGCACCCTCCGGTGTTTATATAAACCGGAGGGTTTTAGTCCGTAGGACAACAGACAATCATACCATAGGCTAGCTTCTAGGGTTTAGCCTCTCCGATCTCGTGGTAGATCAACTCTTGTACTACTCATATTATCAAGAATAATCAAGTAGGACGTAGGGTTTTACCTCCATCAAGAGGGACCGAACCTAGGTAAAACATCGTGTCCCCTGCCTCCCGTTACCATCCGCCTTAGATGCACAGTTCGGGACCCCCTACCCGAGATCCACCGGTTTTGACATCGACAATCATTGAAGGACTCCGGTGGCGCTTTTCTTGTAGAGCTCTCCATCACGAACCTTGTAGGCCTTTGAACGCCAGACAATGCAGCGGGCCTCATTCTGGTCCTCGGGAAGCTCTTTCCTGTTGAGGTAGGCCAGGAAGGGTTAGGTCCATGGGGCAATGACTGCCATGATGAGATGCGCCAACGATGTTATTTTCGATGGCTGAGCCCCCGACGACGTCGGTGTTTCCGGGATCTTGGATTATGTTTGGTTCCGGACTAGTATTGCCATTTTCCCCTTGCCACACCACGGATGGCTTAAAGAGCCTTTCCAGGAAAATATTAGGTGTGACGGGGTCGCGCTTAGCGCCGATACGAACAAGAACATCTGCCACTTGATTACTCTCTCGAGCCACATGATGGAAATCATGTCCCTCGAACCGGGACGACATTTTTATGATGGCATTATGATACGCTGCCATCTTCGGATCTTGTAACACCCCAGATGTAATTTACCTTGTTTGTATTCCAACTCTTGCCGTTTCCGGCACTAAGTTATTATATTTCATCATTGTTGGGTTTTTGTCTCCGTGTGTTTTTGTCTTTGTCATGCATCTCATATCATGTCATCATGTGCATTGCATTTGCATACGTGTTCGTCTCATGCATCCGAGCATCTTCCCCGTTGTCCGTTTTGCATTCCGGCGCTCCTATGTCCTCCGGTGGTCCTTTCTACCTCTTTTCATGTGCAGGTGTTAAACGTTTTCGGATTGGACCGAGACTTGCCATGCGGCCTTGGTTTACTACCGGTAGACCACCTGTCAAGTTTCGTGCCGTTTGGACTTTGTTTGATATTCCAACGGTTAACCAAGGGACCGAAAAGGCCTCGTGTGTGTTGCAGCCCAACACCCCTCCAAAAGTGGCCCAAAACCCACCTAAACCTCCTCCATCTTCTAGAGCGTTCAATCACGATCGCGTGGCCACAAGCCGCACCTCATTTGGAGCTTCCTACCTCCCTCTACCTCTATAAATAGATCCCCTCCCGAAAATCCCGGATCTCCTCTTCCAAACCCTAGAAAAATCCCCTCTCCAGCCGTCGGACAATGTCCGTTCCTAGCCGGACAATTTGCGCCGCCGCCGTATTCCAATAGGGCGCCGCCATGTCATCCCGCCGGATCCCGTGCCGCCGAAGCCCGCCTAGCCTGCGCGGGGCCCTCCCGCCGCCGACCGGGCCCGAAGAGACGCCCGCGCCCGCCGACCTTCTCCTCCCGTGCCGCTTCGCCGGCCATCTCCACCGCCCCGTCCTCGCCGCGCGTCCGCGCTGTCCCGCCGGCAAGCTCGTTCCTCTGCTGCGCTGCCGCACTTTCCCCGACGCCGGCGACCTCCGCCGACGCCCGAGGCCACCACGCCCTTCTCCGCCAACGCCGCCGTCCTCCAAGTCCGGCCGGCCACCTCCTCATCGAAGGAGCTCCGGCCACCTCAGCCTCCAGCGAACAGTACCCCGACGAACCTCGAAAATCACGCCCCGATCCAGATCTGAACGAGGGGTTGACTTTTTCTCCTGTAACCCTAATTTTTTTTGCATTCTTTCACATGCCATAACTCTGCATTCGTAGCTCCGATTCGTGCGTGTAGCATATCAAAATGTTCGTCTCGACGAGTACATCATTTTATCTCATTGCATCATTTTCATTTGAGCTTGTCTTGATGCTCGAAATGATGTTGGAAGAGGGCTATGTGAAGAAAGTTTCAGATATGTTTCAGCAAATGCAGTTTTGTCATTTTTTCCATGATTAATGTGTGCATGCTATGATCCTGAGCTCTACATGTGTTTTGTAGAATGCCATGCCATCTTTACAGGGGTGTATGCCATGTATTTTTGTGATCTTTGTGGTGACTAGCACAAGCATGCAAAGTAGCTTACTCAATGATGCTTATTTCAGGGACTTAGAATTTCACTAAGTCCTTGCCCTGTCATTATTTTTATGCCATATGTTCATGTTGTTTCCTAGTGATCTGTTCCTCTTTTGAGGATGATCAATAGGGATGTTTTGTAGATAATGTTGTGCTCTATCAATCCATGTCTTTGTTTGCAATTATGGAGCACCCCATCTTGAGTCAATCGAGCTCTACTTTTGCTATAAAATGTTCCTGGCAGATTGTTAACATGTTTAGCAATTTTGCCGAGCTTGTTGTTTTTGATCCGTGCATGCTATATTGTTGTTCTTGCCATGTCTAGCTTCTATGCCATGTCTATTTGCTGGGTGTATGCTTAGTTTGTCATGCAATGCCTCGTAGTGAGTGCATCGAGCTCGTAAACATGCCTACTCGTTAACTGTTTTGCCATGCTCCAGTTTTTCACTAAGTCTGAATCTGTTTATGTTTTTGCTATGTTCACATGCTTGCAATTGTATTTTCTGATCCCTTTTGGCTCATGGTCACTAAGAGACTTTTGTTATATGATTAGAGTAGCTTCATGACATGCCTTGCATTGCCATGATATGTTCCTGTAGCATGTAGTTTTCATGCTCTAAAGATTTCTTCTTGATGATAAATTCCTGATATGCTGTTAATTCCACTAAGTCTGTAACCAGTAATATTTTGCACTTTTGCCATGCTTGTTTGAGCTTGCTATTGAGTGAATTAGCCGTAGCTCAGTATTCATCTTTTGTCAAGCATCATGAGTGGATCACTGCCATGTATTTTGTTGTCATGTTGGAGTGTTGTAGCTTATTTATCTTGATGCATTTAGAAGGCTACTTGATGTTTATCGCAGACCGGTGCCATAATTGTTTTGCTTGCCATTTCCAAACCGTGCATCCGATTCCGGTGATCTTTATACCGATTTCGACCGAAATCAACTCCTCTTTCCAGTGGAACTCTTGGTTTTCCAAGTTGAGGCCAGGTTATATTATTCCTTTCCAAATCTTGCATATGCATCACATATCGCATCCCGCATATCATACCATGTTTTGCATCATGTTGCTTGAGCATTGCACGTGGTTGATTGTGTTCCCTTTTGCTTGTTGTCTTGCTTTGGGTAGAGCCGGGAGAGGAGTACGTGAACGAGGAGCCCATTGAGTACGCCTAAGAGGATCAAGGCAACTCTGAGAACTTTGCAGGCAAGATGACCATACCCTCAAAATCACTTCTATCTTTGCTTGCTAGATGCTCGCTCTTTTGCTATGCATATGCTACAATACCTACCACTTGCTTATCATGCCTCCCATATTGCCATGTCAAACCTCTAACCCACCTTGTCCTAGCAAAATCGTTGTTTGGCTATGTTACCGCTTTGCTCAGCCCCTCTTATAGCGTTGCTAGTTGAAGGTGAAGATTGGAGATCGTTCCTTGTTGGAACATGTTTATTGTTGGGATATCACAATATTATCTTGTTTATATTAATGCACCTATATACTTGGTAAAGGGTGGAAGGCTCGGCCTTATGCCTGGTGATTTGTTCCACTCTTGCCGCCCTAGTTTCCGTCATATCGGTGTTATGTTCCCGGATTTTGCGTTCCTTACACGGTTGGGTTATAATGGGAACCCCTTGACACTTTCGCCTTGAATAAAACTCATCCAGCATGGCCCAACATTGGTTTTACCATTCGCCACCTAGCCTCTTTTTCCCTTGGGTTCCGCGGACTCAAGGGTCATCTTTATTTAAACCCCCGGGCCAGTGCTCCTCTGAGTGTTGGTCCAACCTGTCAGCTGCCGGTGGCCACCAGGGGCAACTCTGGGCTGGCCTACCGGAACCTTGGACAATCCGGTGTGCCCTGAGAACGAGATATGTGCAGCTCCTATCGGGATTTGTCGGCACATTTGGGTGGCTTTGCTGGTTTAGATTTACCATTGTCGAGATGTGTTGTAACCGGGATGCCGAGTCTGATCGGATTGTCTGGGGAGAATGAATATCCTTCGTTGACCGTGAGAGCTTGTGATGGGCTAAGTTGGGACTCCCCTGCAGGGATTTGAACTTTCGAAAGCCGTTCCCGCGGTTATGGGCAGATGGGAATTTGTTAATGTCCGGTTGTAGATAACTTGGAACTTAACTTAATTAAAATGCACCAACCGCGTGTGTAACCGTGATGGTCTCTTCTCGGCGGAGTCCGGGAAGTGAACACGGTGTTGGAGTAATGCTTGACATAGGTTGTTCTAGGATCACTTCTTGATCATAGTTGTTCGACCGTGCTTTTTCCTTCTCTTCTCGCTCTATTTCGCGTATGTTAGCCACCATATATGCTAGTCGCTTGCTGCAACTCCACATCATACCTTTACCCTTCCTATGAGCTTAAATTGTCTTGATCGCGAGAGTGTGAGATTGCTGAGTCCCCGTGACTCACAGATTCCTTCCAAAACCAGATGCAGGGACCGATGATACCGCTCCAGATGATATGACCAAGCTCAAGTGGGAGTTCGATGAAGACTCTCGTTGTTACTACGTGTCTTTCCCAGATGATCAGTAGTGGTGCCCAGTTGGGGCGATCGGGGACTTTGTCACATTTGGGGGTTGTTCTTCATTTTGGTTCCGTAGTCGGACCTTGAGTGTAATTGGATGAATGTAATGTTATTTATGTATTTGTGTCACGTGGCGAGTGTAACCATCTATGTACCTTTCCCCTTTATTTATTTACATGGGTTGTTGTGAAGATTACCTCACTTGCGACATTGCTTTCAATGCGGTTATGCCTCTAAGTCGTGCTTGGACACGTGGGAGATATAGCCGCATCGAGGGCGTTACAAGTTGGTAATCAGAGCCTTCCCCGACCTTAGGAGCCCCCTGCTTGATCGAATCGTTGGCGTTGTTGAGTCTAGAAAAATGTTTTGAGTCATTTAGGATTATATATATCGGAGAGTTAGGAATTCTTTTTACTCCTCAGTCCCTTCGTCGCTCTGGTGAGGCATCCTGGCGTAGAGTTTTGACTCTTCTCTTCTCAAATTTCACTAAAAAAATTAGGATCACGCGGGCATCTTGGAACCATTCCGATGGTTTTGTGACGAGAAAATTGTTCTTGGTGCCTCCTGACATTTAGGGGTTGTGGCAGTGTCCCGGGGAGTTGAGCTCTGAGGTGTTGTCGTCACAATTTTATCATTGAGATTCCGGAATACCTGAGTTTCGCCGACATTGAAAATCTCTTTTATGCAGTTGTTGGTGATATAACCTCGACGCCACCCAGTACTGGGACGGGAGTTCGGGAGTATTTCCATAACTCGTATAACGGATGCTTTTCGAAGGTTGAGGTAAATGATTTCCGAAGTTTTCTTGGTTATGTGTTGAGGGATGGATACAGCTGGATGTAGGATTTGCTAGTTTGGGTGAGATATTATGCTTCCCCTGTATCCCCAACACCTGATTGCATAACCGGAAAGGTTCAGGAGTTTCATAGGTGGGAATTCTTGTAGCTCTAGTTCTTCTTCCGCGGATATTTGGTTTGGGATTGGGTAATCCTCACCAAGTATTTGTTCTTGTCCGTACCTTGTTGTTTTATTCTTCTACCTCTATCTAAGTGGATTCTCAATTTATGGAAATGTGACCATTTCGATTGGAATTCATTCGTTCATTTTGTTCAGATGTGAAGACTATATGTGCAATTTCGATCCATTTGATTCAGCTTAAATATTTGTCTGTCAAGATGCTAACGAATGTCACCCTCTTCAGGATGGCTCCTGCTAAGGGTCATAATCAGAATCAGGATCCGCCCCCACCACCTCCACCTCCGGAGGCATGGCAAGCTGTGATGGCCGCTACCAATCCAAACACGCAACTGATCATGCAAATTTTGCAAGAGCGCAACCAAGGCCATGGCAACAATCAGAATCAGTTTGCTACAGTCAACCAGTTCCTCGCTAATCAGCCAAAGACCTTCCGCAACAGTGTCGAGGCCTCAGACACTGATGATTGGCTCGTGGATATATGCAAGCAATTCGAGTGCAGTAACGTCAGGCCTGAGGACTTTGTCAAGTTTGCCTCCTTCCAACTCAAAGACCAAGCTGCAGAATGGTTTCAGCAATACAAAGATTCCAGAGGAGGCCGTGTGATTACCTGGGATGAATTCCGTCAAGACTTGAAAGCTCATCACAGTCCTCAGAGTGTTGTTGAAAGCAAGCGTGAGGAATTTCGCAACCTGAAGCAAGGCAGTTTGTCTGTTTACCAGTATAACATTCTGTTCCAGAGGCTCGCTCGTTTCGCCAAGCAAGACGTCCCTGACGAGAAGAGCATGATTTATCAGTTCAGGGGTGGCCTCAGAGAAGATCTCCAACTAGCTCTCGTCCTTTTTGAGCCGAAGAAGTACGATGAGTTCTACAATATGGCAATGAAGCAAGAGACTGCTCAACTCAAGTGCGATGCTTCCAAGAAGCGAGTCAGAGATGCTACTCCTTCTTCCTCAACTCAAGTGGCTAAACAACAAAAGTATTGGCTGCCTCCTCCTCCATTCCGTCAGCCTTATCAGCAGAAGAGCAAAGGCGGCAATGGATCTTCCCACCCACCCAACCCGGGCTTTCAGAACAAGACTTCATCTCAAGCTCCAAGATTAAGTGCTCCGTATCACCGTCCGCTCTCGGAGGTCACATGCAACAAGTGTCAGCAGAAGGGTCACTATGCCAACAAATGCTTCAATCAGAGGCGTCTTCCTCCTCCTCCTCCTGTGAGGTCTGCCAGCACCGCAGTGGTCAAGCATAACCCCAAGTTTGCTAAGGTCAACTTGATGAATGCAGCTCAGGCAGAGGACTCGTCATATGTCATCATGGGTAACCTTCCTGTTAACGATATTCCTGCAAAAGTTCTTTTTGACACTGGTGCATCGCATTGTTTCATCTCGAGACCTTTTGCATCTAAGCATTAATTGGCTCTCCAAGTTTTGCCTAGACTGATAGCAGTTGTCTCTCCGGGTAAACGCATGAACGCTAACTCCATGGTTCCGGATGTTACGATCACGTTGGGCGACTACAAGTTTCTATCTTCTCCTACGGTTCTTAGTGACTCGGATATTGATCTTATTCTCGGAATGGACTGGCTTTCTAAGCACAAGGCTCAGCTTGATTGTGCTGCCAGGCAGATTCAATTGACTCATTCATCTGAGGATGTAATTGTCTTTGCTGCAAGGGATGATACCATTCGACTGTTTTCTCTCAACGAGAAGGGTGAGCTGGATGCCATCTCTCAAATTCTGGTCGTTTGCGAATATCAAGACATCTTCCCAGAAGAGCTTCTAGGAATGCCTCCGCACTGGCCAGTTGAATTCGTCATCGATCTTGAGCCTGGCACAGAACCTGTTTGCAAACGTCCTTACAAGCTTGGACCTGAAGAGTTGAAGGAGATGAAGAAGCAGCTCGATATTCAAGAGCGAATGGGTCTCATTCGACCAAGTTCTTCTCCATGGGGTTGTGGTGTTCTTTTTGTGAAGAAGAAGGATGGAACGGACCGACTTTGTGTCGACTACCGTCCATTGAACAAGAAGACCATAAAGAACAAGTACCCACTTCCCAACATCAACGAGCTATTTGAACAACTCAAAGGTGCTCAAGTATTCTCCAAGCTTGATCTCTGTATGGGCTATCACCAGATTCGCTTTTGTGAACAAGATATCCCCAAGACAGCTTTCAGAACAAGTTATGGTTCGTATGAATACACTGTCATGTCTTTCGGCCTCGTCAACGCTCCTCCGACATTCTCTCGCACGATGAACTTCATCTTCAACCCCTACACAAATGACTTCGTCTTGGTCCACCTCGATGACATTTTGGTCTTTTCCAAGAACAAGGAGGATCATGCCAAGCATTTGCGTTTGGTGCTGGATAAGCTCAGAGAACATCAGTTCTATGCCAAGTTTTCAAAGTGCGAGTTTTGGCTCGATGAGGTTCTCTACCTTGGGCATATCATCTCTGCCAAGGGCATAGCGGTTAATCTTGAGAAGGTGTCTGCAATTGTGAATTGGGAACCACCTCAGAACATGAAGCAACTCCGCAGCTTCCTTGGGCTCGCAAGCAATTGTCGAAGATTTGTTGAGAATTTCTCTAAGATCGTGAAGCCTCTTTCCAACCTTCTCTAGAAGCACGTGAAGTACGTCTGGTCTCCTGAATGTGACATCGCTTTCAACACCCTGAAAGAGAAATTAGTCACCGCTCCAGTTCTGACTCCTCCTGATGAATCCAAACCGTTCGAGGTCTTCTGTGATGATTCCCTTCAAGGTCTTGGTGCAGTGTTGATGCAAGAGAAGAAAGTTGTGGCCTATACCTCTTGCCAGTTGAAGCCCAATGAAAATAACTACGCCACTCATGACCTCGAGTTGGCGGCAGTTGTGCATGCTCTTTTAACTTGGAGACATCTCTTATTGGGAAGAAAAGTGGACATCTTCACTGACCACAAGAGTCTCAAGTACATCTTCACTCAGCCTAATCTCAACCTCAGGCAAACTCGTTGGGTCGAAATGATTCAAGAGTATAATCCGAGTATCGAATATACTCCAGGCAAGGCCAATGTAATTGCTGACGCATTGAGCAGGAAGGCTTACTACAACAGTTTGATTATCAAGCCTTACCAACCCGAGCTTTGTGAAGCTTTCCGCAAACTCAACCTGCAAGTTGTTCCTCAAGGATTTCTGGCCAACCTCCAAGTCTCTCCTACTTTGCAAGATCAGATTCACGAAGCTCAACTTCTTGATGCTATGGTGGAGAAGGTGAAGATTAGGATTGCCAAGAGTCAACCCAAGTACAAGTGCTATCGTCTTGATGACAAGGATACTCTATTCTTCGAGGATCGCATTGTGGTGCCTAAAGGTGACCTTCGTAAAGTCATTATGAACCAGGCTCACAATTCACTCCTCTCTATCCACCCTGGAAGTACAAAGATGTACCATGACCTCAAGCAGTCGTATTGGTGGACTCGAATGAAACATGAGATTGCTCAGTTCATGAACGGATGTGATGTCTGCAGAAGAGTGAAGGCAGAACACCAACGACGAGCTGGTCTCCTCCAACCTCTTGCCGTTCCAGAATGGAAGTTTGACCATATTGAGATGGACTTCGTGACTAGATTTCCAAAGTCCAAGCGTGGCAATGATGCTATCTTCGTTGTCATCGACAAACTCACTAAAGTGGCTCATTTCCTTCCTATCAAAGAATCCATCACAGCAGCTCAATTGGCAGAGCTATATACCTCCCGGATTGTCTCGCTGCACGGCATTCCGCAGTTGATACCTTCATATCGTGGCAGCATCTTCACCTCCAACTTTTGGGATTCTTTTCAGAAGGCCATGGGCACCAACATCCGTTTCAGCACAACTTTTCATCCTCAAACTAGTGGCCAAGTTGAGCGTGTCAATCAGATTCTTGAAGATATGCTCAGGGCTTGCGTCATCTCTTTTGGTATGAAGTGGGAAGATTGTCTTCCATATGCCGAGTTCTCCTACAACAACAGCTTCCAAGCGAGTTCGGGAAGGCCCCATTTGAAATTCTCTATGGTAGGAAGTGTCGTACTCCTCTTAACTGGTCAAAGACTGGTGAACGTCAACTTCTTGGAAATGACTTGATCATAGAGGCAGAAGAGATGTGCAAAGTCATTGGTGATAATCTCAAAGCCGCGCAATCGCGCCAGAAGAGCTACTATGATAGTAAGCATCGTGACTTGGCTTTTGAGATCGGAGACCATGTCTACCTCCGCGTCTCTCGAATTAAAGGTACTCGTCGCTTCGGTATCAAAGGGAAGCTTGCCCCTAGATACGTGGGTCCTTTCAAGATCGTCAGCAAGAGAGGCGATCTCGCCTATCAACTTGAGCTTCCCTCCAACTTTGCAAACGTGCATGACGTGTTTCACGTGTCTCAACTCCGCAAGTGCTTCAAGACTCCTGACCGCACTGTTACTTCGAAGACATTGATCTCCAAGAAGACCTATCTTATCATGAGCACCCAGTTGCTATTCTTGAAGAAACTGAGCGCAAGAGTCGCAACAAGTCTATCAAATTCCTCAAAGTCAAGTGGTCACATCATTCTGACCGTGAAGCCACCTGGGAACGCGAGGATCACCTCCGTTCTGAGTATCCGGAGTTTTTCCAGTCCTAGATCTCGGGACGAGATCCTTTCGTAGTGGCGGAGTGTTCTAACACCCCGGATGTAATTTACCTTATTTGTATTCCAACTCTTGTCGTTTCCGGCACTAAGTTATTCTATTTCATCGTTGTTGGGTTTTTGTCTCCGTGTATTTTTGTCTTTGTCATGCATCTCATATCATGTCATCATGTGCATTGCATTTGCATACGTGTTTGTCTCATGCATCCGAGCATCTTCCCCATTGTCCATTTTGCATTCCGGCGCTCCTATGTCCTCCGGTGGTCCTTTCTACCTCTTTTCGTGTGCGGGTATTAAACATTTTCGGATTGGACCAATACTTGCCATGTGGCCTTGGTTTACTACCAGTAGACCGCCTGTGAAGTTTCGTGACGTTTGGACTTCGTTTGATACTCCGATGGTTAATCGAGGGACCGAAAAGGCCTCGTGTGTGTTTCAGCCCAACACCCCTCCAAAAGTGGCCCAAAACCCACCTAAATCTCCTCCATCTTCTAGAGTGTTCGATCACGATCGCGTGGCCGCAAACCACACCTCATTTAGAGCTTCCTACCTCCCTCTACCTCTATAAATAAATCCCCTCCCGAAAATCCCGGATCTCCTCTTCCAAACCCTAGAAAAATCCCCTCTCCAGCCGCCGGACAATGTCCGTTCCTAGCCGGACAATTTGCGCTGCCGCCGCCGTCCAATAGGACGCCGCCACGTCATCCCGCCTGATCCCGTGCCGCAGAAGCCCGCCTGGCCCGCGCGCGGCCCTCCCGCCGCCGACCGGGCCCGAAGAGACGCCCGCGCCCGCCGACCTTCTCCTCCCGTGCCGCTTCGCTGGCCATCTCCGCCGCCCCGTCCTCGCCGCGCGTCCACGCTGTCCCGCCGGCAAGCTCGTTCCTCCGCTACGCTGCCGCACTTTCCCCGACGCCGGCGACCTCCGCCGACGCCCGAGGCCGCCACGCCCTTCTCCGCCAACGCCGCCGTCCTCCAAGTCCGGCCGGCCACCTCCTCATCGGAGGAGCTCTGGCCACCTCGGCCTCCGGCGAACAGTACCCCGACGAACCTCGAAAATCACGCCCCGATCCAGATCTGAACGAGGGGTTGACTTTTTCTCCTCTAACCCTAATTTTTTTGCATTCTTTCACATGCCATAACTCTGCATTCGTAGCTCTGATTCGTGCGTGTAGCATATCAAAATGTTCGTCTCGACGAGTACATCATTTCATCTCATTGCATCATTTTCATTTGAGCTCGTCTTGATGCTCGAAATGATGTTGGAAGAGGGCTATGTGAGGAAAGTTTCAGATATGTTTCAGCAAATGCACTTTTGTCATTTTTGCCATGATTAATGTGTGCATGCTATGATCCTGAGCTCTACATGTGTTTTGTATAATGCCATGCCATCTTTACAGGGGTGTATGCCATGTATTTTTGTGATCTTTGTGGTGACTAGCACAAGCATGCAAAGTAGCTTACTCAATGATGCTTATTTCAGGGACTTAGAATTTCACTAAGTCCTTGCCCTGTCATTATTTTTGTGCCATATGTTCATGTTGTTTCCTAGTGATCCGTGCCTCTTTTGAGGATGATCAGTAGGGATGTTTTGCAGATAATGTTGTGCTCTATCCATCCATGTCTTTGTTTGCAATTATGGAGTACCCTAGCTTGAGTCAATCGAGCTCTACTTTTGCTATAAAATGTTCCTGGCAGATTGTTAACATGTTTAGCAATTTTGCCGAGCTTGTTGTTGTTGATCCGTGCATGCTATGTTGTTGTTCTTGCCATGTCTAGCTTCTATGCCATGTCTATTTGCTGGGTGTATGCTTAGTTTGTCATGCAATGCCTCGTAGTGAGTGCATCGAGCTCGTAAACATGCCTACTCATTAATTGTTTTGCCATGCTCCAATTTTTCACTAAGTCTGAATCTGTTTATATTTTTGCTATGTTCACATGCTTGCAATTGTATTTTCTGATCCCTTTTGGCTCATGGTCACTAAGGGACTTTTGTTATATGCTTAGAGTAGCTTCATGCCATGCCTTGCTTCGCCATGATATGTTCCTGTAGCATGTAGTTTTCATGCTCTAAATATTGCTTCCTGATGATAAATTCCTGATATGCTATTAATTCCACTAAGTATGTAACCAGTAATCTTTTGCACTTTTGCCATGCTTGTTTGAGCTTGCTATTGAGCGAATTAGCCGTAGCTCAGTGTTCATCTTTTGTCAAGCATCATGAGTGGATCCTTGCCATGTATTTTATTGTCATGTTGGAGTGCTGTAGCTTATTTATCTTGGTGCATTTAGAAGGCTACTTGATGTTTATCGCAGACCGATGACATATTTGTTTTGCTTGCCATTTCGAAACCGTGCATCCGATTCCGGTGATCTTTATATTGATTTCGACCGAAATCAACTCCTCTTTCCAGTGGCACTCTTGGTTTTCCAAGTTGAGGCCAGGTTCTATCATTCCCTTCCAAATCTTGCGTATGCATCACATATCGCATCTCGCATATCATACCATGTTTTGCATCATGTTGCTTGAGCATTGCACGTGGTTGATTGTGTTCCCTTTTGCTTGTTATCTTGCTTTGGGTAGAGCCGGGAGACGAGTACGTGAACGAGGAGCCCGTTGAGTACGCCTATGAGGATCAAGGCAACTCTGAGAACTTTGCAGGCAAGATGACCATACCCTCGAAATCACTTCTATCTTTGCTTGCTAGATGCTCGCTCTTTTGCTATGCCTATGCTACGATACCTACCACTTGCTTATCATGCCTCTCATATTGCCATGTCAAACCTCTAACCCACCTTGTCCTAGCAAATCGTTCTTTGGCTATGTTACCGCTTTGCTCAGCCCCTCTTGTAGCGTTGCTAGTTGCAGGTGAAGATTGGAGATCGTTCCTTGTTGGAACATGTTTATTGTTGGGATATCACAATATTATCTTATTTATCTTAATGCACCTATATACTTGGTAAAGGGTGGAAGGCTCGGCCTTATGCCTGGTGATTTGTTCCACTCTTGCCGCCCTAGTTTCCGTCATATCGGTGTTATGTTCCCGGATTTTGTGTTCCTTACATGGTTGGGTTATAATGGGAACCCCTTGACACTTTCGCCTTGAATAAAACTCATCCAGCATGGCCCAACATTGGTTTTACCATTCGCCACCTAGCCTCTTTTTCCCTTGGGTTCCGCGGACTCAAGGGTCATCTTTATTTAAACCCCCGGGCCAGTGCTCCTCTGAGTGTTGGTCCAACCTGTCAGCTGCCGGTGGCCACCAGGGGCAACTCTGGGCTGGCCTACCGGAACCTTGGACAATCCGGTGTGCCCTGAGAACGAGATATGTACAGCTCCTATCGGGATTTGTCGGCACATTTGGGTGGCTTTGCTGGTTTAGTTTTACCATTGTCGAGATGTCTTGTAACCGGGATGTCGAGTCTGATCGGATTGTCTTGGGAGAAGGAATATCCTTTGTTGACCGTGAGAGCTTGTGATGGGCTAAGTTGGGACTCCCCTGCAGGGATTTGAACTTTTGAAAGTCGTGCCCGCGGTTATGGGCTGATGGGAATTTGTTAATGTCCGGTTGTAGATAACCTGAAACTTAACTTAATTAAAATGCACCAATCGTGTGTGTAACCGTGATGGTCTCTTCTCGGCGGAGTCTGGGAAGTGAACACGGTGATGGAGTAATGCTTGACGTAGGTTGTTCTAGGATCACTTCTTGATCATAGTTGTTCGACCGTGCTTTTGCCTTCTCTTCTCGCTCTCTTTTGTGTATGTTAGCCACCATATATGCTAGTCGCCTGCTGCAGCTCCACATCATACCTTTAACCTTCCTATGAGCTTAAATAGTCTTGATCGCGAGGGTATGAGATTGCTGAGTCCCAGTGACTCACGGATTCCTTCCAAAACTAGATGCAGGGACCGATGATACCGCTCCAGATGATATGACTGAGCTCAAGTGGGAGTTCGATGAAGACTCTCATCGTTACTATGTGTCTTTCCCAGATGATCAGTAGTGGTGCCTAGTTGGGGCGATCGGGGATTTTGTCGCATTTGGGGGTTGTTCTTCATTTTGGTTCCGTAGTCGGACCTTGAGTGTAATTGGATGAATGTAATGTTATTTATGTATTTGTGTGACGTGGCGAGTGTAAGCCATCTATGTACCTTTCCCCTTTATTTATTTACATGGGTTGTTGTGAAGATTACCTCACTTGCGACATTGCTTTCAATGCGGTTATGCCTCTAAGTCGTGCTTTGACACGTGGGAGATATAGCCGCATCGAGGGCGTTATAGATCTTTAGCATCAAAATCTCCATTTATTTGAGATATTACAAGGTTGGAGTCCATGCGTACTTATAGGCGTTGTATGTCCATGGAGATAGCCATCCGAAGACCATGTAATAAGGCCTCGTATTCGGCTGCGTTATTGGAGTCTGTTTATAGTATTTGGAGAACATACTGGACGATGTCTCCAATAGGGGACGTTAAAACGACGCCCGCTCCTAACCCTGCCAGCATTTTGGAGCCGTCGAAGTACATGACCCAATTGGAGTATGTGTCGTACTCTTTAGGGAGTTCGACCTCTGTCCATTCGGCAACAAAGTAGGCCAGTACTTGGGATTTGATAGCTCGACGTGGTTTATATGTAATGTCAAATGGGAGGAGTTCAATGGCCCATTTGGCAATTCGGCCCATAGTGTCATGGTTGTTTATGATGTCATTGAGTGGTACCTCGGAGGTCACCGTGATCGAACACTCCTGGAAGTAATGAAGGAGCTTTCGGGATGCCATGAAGACCGCATATGCTATTTTTTGATAATTAGGGTACCGGGATTTGCATGGTGTAAGGACAGTAGATACATAGTATACTGGCTTCTGAAGCGGGAATTTATGTCTGTCATGTTCTCGTTCAATGACGAGTACGGTGCTCACCACCTGGTGTGTTGCTGATATGTATAATAACATTGGTTCGCCAGCGCTTGGTGCGGCCAGGATTGGATTGCTCACAAGAAGGGTTTTTATTTCCTCCAGTCCGGATGTTGCCGCGTCCGTCCACTCAAAGTGGTCGGTTCGCTGTAGAAGGCGATAGAGTGGCAGTGCCTTTTCTCCCAATCTGGAGATAAAGCGACTTTGAGCTGCTACACAAACCGCAAGCTTTTGAACTTGTTTAAGGTCTGTTGGCTTAGCCAATTGTGACAAAGCTCGGATTTTGGTTGGGTTTGCTTCGATTCCTCTATTGGAAATGATGAAGCCAACAGTTTTCCAGCAGGGACGCCGAAGATACACTTTTCCGGGTTGAGCTTAATGTCATAAGCCCGGAGGTTATCGAATGTAAGATGTAAGTCATCTATTAGTGTTTCGACGTGCCTGGTTTTGATGACGACGCCGTCGACGTAAGCTTCTACTGTTTGGCCGATCTATTTCTCCAGGCATTTTTGAATCATGTGTTGGTATGTGGCGCCGGCGTTCTTGAGCCCAAAGGGCATGGTGTTGAAGCAGAATGGCCCATATGGGGTGATAAATGTTGTTGCGGCTTGATCGGACTCCTTCATTTTGATTTGATGGTATCCAGAATATGCATCGAGGAAACACAGCGAGTCGTGTCCTGTGGTGGCGTCAATGATTTGATCAATGCGGGGGAGGGGAAGGGATCCTTAGGGCAAGCCTTGTTGAGGTCTTTGAAATCGACGCACAGGCGCCAGGATTTGTCCTTCTTTGGTACCATCACCAGGTTTGCCAACCAGTTCGGGTGTTTGATTTCTCTAATGAATCCGGCCTCGATGAGTTTGGCCAGCTCCTCCCCCATGGCTTGTCGCTTGGGTTCGAAAAAGTGCTGCAGTTATTGCTTGACCGGTTTAAACCCCTTTAATATATTCAGGCTATGTTCGGCCAGCTCGCGTGGGATCCCTAGCATATCTCAAGGGTGCCAGGTGAATATGTCCCAGTTTTCGTGCAGGAATTCTCGTAGTGCGGTGTCAACTGTTGGGTTCAGTTGAGCTCTGATAGATGTTGTCTTCTTGGGGTCCGTTGGGTGGACCTGGAATTTGACTATTTCTTCTACTGGTTTGAAGGATGTGGATTTAGGGCATTTGTCGAGGATCACCTCATCCCTGTCCACCATGGAGCATAGTGCGGTTAATTCGTCAGCCGTGAGGGGTTCGGATAGCTCCTCCAGGGCCAGGGATGCGGTTTTGTTTTCAGCGCGGAGTGCTATATCCGGATCACTGACGAGAGTGATTATACAATTTGGTTCGGGCATTTTGAGCTTCATATACCCGTAATGGGGTATGGCCTGAAAGTGTGTAAAAGCATCCCGCCCCAACAGGGCATGATATCCGCTCCTGAAAGGGGACACTTGGAAATTTATTTCTTCGGACCAATAGTTTTCCGGCGTGCCGAATACTACGTCAAGTGTGATTTTACCCGCGCACCGCGCCTCCCGACTGAGAATAATTCCTCGGAAGGTTGTGTTACTTTGCATGATGCGGCTCCTATCTATTTCCATTTTATGGAGTGTGTCCTCATAAATGAGGTTTAGTCCGCTGCCGTCGTCCATGAGGACCTTGGTAAGTCGAAACCCGTCCACGACGGGACTGAGGACTAATGCGGCTGGCGCTCGTACTATTCTGTACTTTGGTTCGTCACCGGCGTTGAATGTTATAGCCATGTCATTCTATGGGTTTATCGCAGCAATTTGGCAGACTTCGGTGAGCTCGCGAAGCGCCCTTTTGCGCTTGTTGTTTGAAGCGAATTTCTCAAAGACCGTCAATACTCTTGAGTTATCATCCCCAGGGGGATGCCGTTCTGGGTCGTCCTTGATAAGGATGCCCTCGCTGCTCTTGGCTACCTGTCATAGTATCCAACATGCTCTAAGGCTATGGGTTGCCACGGTATCTGGTGTTGTATGTATTTTGCATGGGCCATCGAGCCACCCCACCAGAACAGTGTCGTGCCGCATAGTGGTTTTGTGTTTCTTGACTGTTGGACTGGGCGTGCCGCGAGGGTGCGCCCTTTTCGCCTGTACGGGGAGTTGCGTTGGGACTGAAGGTTCCCAGGGAGCTGCCTGAGTTTTCCAGGTGCTCTCCATCGCGCTATACTTTTGTACGATGGTTGCTAAGTCAGCGAATTTCAGTATGCGGTGGCGACTAATGGTGTTGAGGATTCCTTCGTCTGCGCAATTGTTGCAGAACGCTGATATTGCGTCCTAGTCAGGGCAATCTTTTACCTTGTCCTTGACAAGGAGGAATCTGGCCCAAAAGTGATGGACCGTTTCCTGAGACTGCTATTTTATGCTCATGAGAGCGTCTATATCTGGGTGGGTGGGTGGAATTAAATCCGAACCCCGACCTGGCCGATTATCCGGAGTCTGACGACCTTCCGGGCTTAACAGTCCGGGTTCCGGAATATCTTCTGATTGTTTAGGACCGCCGTCCGATGCTATGTTCGGAGGGCCGGTCGCATAGTTTCGCGGGTGGGTATCCGGCTCTTCCTGATCGGTGATCCCAACATAATCCGTATTCGGTATAGAAGAAGATTCGCCATCCTGCTCCACGACTACTGCAATCTGGTGGATGATCGGTAGGGTCTAGATTTCTCCTTGATTGATTTTAGGCCCGATCTGATCGTAGTCTGTGGCTATTCCCAAAGCGGCGATACGATCTAGGAGTTCGTTCAAAGATGAAAACTCTGTCGGATCCATCTGCTTGGAGTGCTCAGAGTTGATGCGAAGGGGGTTTTCGATGGCCCGAGAGGTCATCTTCGGCTCAACGGCCAAACGGGCGATCATGGTAAAGTCGCCCAACTGGAGGGTTTGGCCCGGGGCCAGAGCTCCCCCGGAAGTGATGTTGTCTTTAAGGACAAGGCGAGCCATTGGGACTTTCGTCGACGGCACAGTGGAACTCTGAATGAAAGCACCAATGTTGGTGTCAAAACTGGCGGATCTCGGGTAGGGGGTCCCGAACTGTGCGTCTAGGATCAATGGTAACAGGAGACAGGGGACACGATGTTTACCAAGGTTCGGGCCCTCTCTATGGAGGTAATACCCTACATCCTGCTTGATTGATCTTGATGAATATGAGTGTTACAAGAGTTGATCTACAACGAGATCGTAATGGCTAAACCCTAAAAGCCTAGCCTATATGACTATGGTAATGAGTATATTCTTTTTGGGCTAACCCCTCCGATTTATATAGACACCGGGGGGTCTAGGGTTTACATAGAGTCGGTTACATAAGAAGGAATCTTCATAGTCGATTGCCAAGCTTGCCTTCCACACCAAGGAGAGTCCAATCCGGACACAGGTACATTCTTCGGCCTTCATGTCTTCATAGCCCATCAGTCCGACCCAATAGATAACAGGTCGGATGCCCGAGGACCCCTTAGTCTAGGACTCCCTCACCCCCAAGGGGCCCAAGGCGCCTAGGGTTGGAAACCCAAGGGGTGGGGGCACCTCTCACATGCTTGGGGGGAAAGTTACCCTCCCTTGCCCCCCCTTGTAGATGGGATCTGGGGGGGGGGGGCGGCTGTCGGTGTCAAAACCGGCGGATCTCGGGTAGGGGGTCCCAAACTATGCGTCTAAGTTTGATGGTAACAGGAGACAGGGGGCACGATGTTTACCCAGGTTCGGGCCCTCTCTATGGAGGTAATACCCTACTTCCTGCTTGATTGATCTTGATGAATATGAGTATTACAAGAGTTGATCTACCATGAGATCATAATGGCTAAACCCTAGATGTCTAGCCTGTATGACTACAGTATTTAGTATATCCTTTCCGGACTACACCCTCCGGTTTATGTAGTCACCGGGGGGATCTAGGGTTACATAGAGTCGGTTACATAAGAGGGAATCTTCATAGTTGTTCGCCATGCTTGCCTTCCACGCCAAGGAGAGTCTTATCCGGACACGGGTACAGTCTTCGGTCTTCATATCTTCACAGCCCATTAGTACGGCCCATAGATAACAGGTCGGACGCCCAAGGAACCCTTAGTCCAGGACTCCCTCAGTAGCCCCTGAACCTGGCTTCAATGACAAGGTATACGGCGTGTTGTGCTGTCTTCGGCATTGCAAGGCGGGTTCCTCCTTACGAACTCCCGAATAGTCTCCAGACGAATTGATCGTGTCCGGACCTGTAACACACACCGCACACAACCGCAGAGAGAATATAATAACACACGAGTCCAATCTGCTGACAACTTTAGTAATGTGACATCATGCCTGTCCAGTCATAATTTCGAACCGTTTTTGCCCCATGTTTCGAGACGCGGTTGTCCTTGGCATGTCTTGTCAAAGCAGAGATCGTTTCCCCTTATTACAGGATTCTCATCAACACGGGCGTAGGTAACCCAACCGTGCCATTTACACAGCCCTTGGGAGCAGGTGAATTTTAAGGCGAATGGGGGGGGTGTTTGATATTCACCGCCCTTATAAGGAGATAAAATTCCCCTTTCTTCTCCCACGCTTTCTTCCTTCCTCTCCGTTCTTGAGCTCCAATGCCCAAGTTCCCATTTCCCTATCTTGATAAAGCACTCAACCATGTATGGATCCGGAGGTCAAGGCAAATGGATGGCCTCCTATGTTAAGGAGGAGGACATCGCTGAGCTTCGGGCGGCCACATACCTCGCGAAGGAAATTTCCCACCGTCTTCTAGACTGGGGACAAATCATCCCCACACTGAAGCCCAACGAGAGGGTAGTGTTCATCCCTCATTTCCTCCGCGGGCTAGGGTTTCCACTCCACCCCTTCGTCCGCGGGATAATGTTCTACTACGGGATAGACTTCCATGATCTATCCCCAAACTCCTTCCTCAATATCTCGGCGTTCATCGTTGTGTGCGAGGCCTTCCTCTGCATCCACCCCCACTTCGGGATGTGGCTCAAAACCTTCAACATGAAGCCCAAGGTGGTGGACAGACAGCAGGCAGAGTGCGGGGGTGCCATGGTGACCAAGCTCACCAATGTCTCTTGGCCAAAAGGCACATTCGTGGAATCTGTCAAGGAATGGCAGAAGCTATGGTTCTACATCATCGAACCCCGCGATGCCACCTGGGACGCGGCTGCCAAATTCAACTCCGGCGCCCCCGTGCGGCTCACCTCCAGGGTCAAGAAGAGCCCAAACTGGTGTTCGTCGGACGAGTTGATTGTGCTGCAAACGCATATCCAAAGTATGATCTATAGGGACATCAAGCTTGTCAACATAATCCAAGTGATGTTGGTGTGCCGAATCCTTCCCTGCCAGAGCTGAAGCCGTCCTCTATGGGATTTCAACCAAAAGAAACACCATACCCTGGTGAGGCTTTTTGAAGCGACTCATGAAGATGCCTGGAAGTTGCTTTTCAAGGGCAACGAGATACCGCCGGCCACTGACTCGGACCGGGGTCACGAAATAAATCACCTCCCCAATGAGGTATGTTGTTTTCAACACATCCCTTACTTGCTTGTTTCAAGGATGATATCTAAGCTTTCATTACCATTGCTTTTTCAGTACTGGTTGAAGAAGGCAAAGCAGATCTGGTGACCGGCTCCCTTGCCCGAGGAGCCAGTCATCCCGCGCTTAGCAAAGATGCTGGAGCCGGCGCCTTATAAGGCACCAGAGAAGAAGGCCACAGGAAAGGCCAAGGGAGTCAGGAGTGGGCCCCGCTGCAAGGGTACCTCGGACACGACGTCCGAAGACAAGGCCCATTCCCCTACCGCTGAAGACGATGTGGATGAGGAGGAGGAGGAGAGTGACTCTCCCCCTGATGGGGGGAGGAAGAAGAGGGCGGCCTCCACAACTCTGGAGGCGGAGGCGCCCAAAAGGGGGAAGGGGTCCCTCGCGGATAACTCCGCATGGGACGTCGACGACTGTCTAGAGAGACGCCCCCGCACTAAGCCTCGGGCCGCATTGTAAGTACTAATACCTTATCCGCCCATGAAGTTTCCCCTCCTCATTGTATTGAGATGATTGGTTATGTTATTGTAGTCCGTCCCACAACAGCCCTCCGCGATCCTCGTCAGGAGGCTCGATGGATTCCAAGGCGATGGCCAGCGACTCCCCGCCAGCCGCACACTCCCTCGAGACTAGGGATGTGTCAGGACCCCGACTCAATGCCACATCGATCTAGCATGTAACACCTCATATCACTTTGCGGCCTCACGCACGGTATTCCCAAGGGTGTCGCCTTACCTTTGCCCGGGACCATTTGCGTCTTTTGGCACACGTATATGATAGTGTCGCTAGCATCCATATGATAAGGAGCCCGGGCTGACATGGCTAGTCGTAAACCCAAAGTGGCACAAACTTACAGGGACAGGCATCCATGACCCAACATCGAACGTGTCGGTCATCAGCGAGTGAATCCAGGCTGTAGCACTGGGCTAGCAGGACTCCGGTGAACCGGGCTGAAGCGGGCTAACAGGACTCCGGTATTCATCGCGTGACATTTCCCCGAAGGGACAGACACAGGAACGAAGAAGGACACATGCCGGCCAGCCTAAGTGTTCCGGAGTAGTAGCAAGCTACCATGGCTCGGTGGAAACACTAGGAGACATTTCCCGGTAAGAGAGGCTACTAAAGATAAACAACTAGATGGTCAGATCCCACACATACCAAGCATTTCAATAACATACACACAATATGCTCGATATGTGCAAATACAACATGGCATCACAACATGACTCTACGACTCAAGTAATTTATTCAATAGGCTCCGAGGAGCGAGATATTACAAACATGGGTCTCATGACCCAACAATCAGAGCATACAAGTCAAAGCACAAGCGGAAGCTATCATGTCTGGGTATAGACCTCTATAAATGGAAAAGGCTGAGAAGCCTGACTATCTACCAGATCCTGCCGGGGCACAAGATCGTAGCTGAGGTAACAAGCTAAACATCGAAGACCACGCGAAACTACTAGTGAGACTGAAGTCTCTCTGCAAAAACATAAAATAGGCAAACGTGAGTACAAATGTACCCAGCAAGACTTACATCAGAACTAACTACATATGCATCATTATCAACAAAGGGGATGGTGGGGTTTAACTGCAGCAAGCCAGCTTTGCCTCGGTGGCTATCCTGAACTACGACTGCAAGTAACTCTTTTGAGGTGGCGCACACGAGTCCACATATTCACCATATCAATACACCACTATGGATCCGCTCCTGTCTCCCTACGAGAACGCCATCCATAGCACTCATGCTTATCTTGCGTATTTTAGAGTATCCACTTTCACTTGTCTATGAACTGATATAAGCAACCCAGAAGTCCTTATCCGCGGACACGGCTATTCGAATAGATGATGTTAACCCTGCAGGGGTGTACTTCTTCACACACGCTCTCACCACTTACCGCCGTTTACACGACATGTACTCGGCAACCTTCAAGCGGAAGCCCAACGTGGGTGTCGGCCATGGCCTGCCTAAACACTCAAGTCTCTAGTCCAGGTTTATCGCCTATTCGGGTTCCATCCATGAGGAGATCCGGCCGGAGTTTCGCTCACAGCCCCAAACGATGTGAACAGGGTTCCGTGACACCAAATGGGCGCCCGGTTTACCCGGCCACGTGCCTACCGCATCACAGCCCACCCCTACGGTCAGCGCTGCGCACGGCCTCCAGCATACTACAAACACCAGAAACTACTTGCAACTCCTGGACAGAGGACAAGGGTGATCAAGAAGCCGAGAGGGTCCATTGGTTTCGGGCCCAATGCGTGGTAGTAGCTGAATCATGGATCACAAACACAGAACTCAGTTCCTGAGGACGGCTTCAATGAGACAACCCACCATGTACTCCTACATGGCCTCTCACCACTACCTTTACCAAATCGTATTCACACACTTAGCTCACACACAGTAGGACATGTTCACACACCTCTGATTCATCCCTGATGAATCAGACCTGACTCAACTCTAAGCAGTAGCAGGCATGACAAACAAGCATGAATGAGTAGGCACAACAGGGCTCAAACAACTCCTACTCATGCTAGTGGGTTTCATCTATTTACTGTGGCAATGACAAGTCATGCAAAGGATAAAGGGGTTCAGCTACCGCAGCAAGTAACAGATGAATCGGTGTTGTCTTAATGCATTAAAAGAGAGCAGGAGCAAGAGAGTGGGATTTTATCGGAATGAACAAGGGGGTTTTGCTTGCCTGGCACTTCTGAAGATAACATTGAGTCTTCATCAGTGTCAACGATCACAACGTCGGAACATCGTCTACCGGGAGGGAACAGATACCGGCAACAAAGAAGAAATACAATCAATGCAATGCACAATATGATGCATGCTCATGACATGGCAATATGAATGTGTTTTGAGCTAATGCAACTAGCAACAGATTAAATGAAGTTGGTTTGAATACAAGATTCAAATTCAAACTCCATATGTGATTAATCAAATGCCATTTAATTGATTTGTGCTAAACAGCAGCTATAAGTTGTTCTAACATGCATGAAAATGGTACAGATGGATTCCTTGAATTTTTCTGATAATTTTTCATATATAATTTGTTTAATTTGGAGTTACGGTTGAATTTCTATGAATTTTAGAAGTTTATACAATTTTCTGGAATTTTCTGAATAAAAATAAATCCAGAAAACCTATTACTACGTCAGCATGACTTCACGGTGACGTCAGCAAGTCAACGGGCGTTGTCCAGGTCAAATCTGACCTGTGGGACCCATATGTCAGTGTCACAGTTAGTTAACAGGGGGTTATCTGCTTAATTAAAGGATTAGGGGGGTCGGGGCCCACTGGTCAGTGTTAGTGGCTAATTAGGTTTAGTTAATATTTAACTAAAGTTAGCAGGGCCTGGCCCCACTAGTCAGCGACCCTGGGGGGTCAAACCCCAGGTCGATCAGGTCAAACCTGCCGGCGACTTGTCGCCGGCGACGACAGAAACGGCGGGGCGGCTCGGGATTGCGATACAAGGAACCATTCGAGGCGCCGTTGGGCTCTACAGAAAGCTGGCGATCCCGCGCATCCAATGGTGCAACCGGGGCGAGCTGGGGTGGCCGGAGCCCACCGGAATGAAGCTCATGGCGGCTCCGGCGTTCGGGTGAACTGGGTTTCGGGGTTAGGGAGCACGACAGGAGGCAAAGAGGGGTGTTACGACCTCCTGGGGTTGCACTGAGCACGGCCGCGTGCTCGGTTGCAGCTCTAGGCAACGGTGGCTACGGCGGCGACATGGCCGTCGGCGAAGAGCTCTCGGCTCCGGTGGATATTGGCGTTAGCGGGACAAAAACTGCCAGGGAAGGGAGGGGATCGACGCAGCAGCTCACAGTGGATCGAACGAAGGGGTTGGTGAGCTCGGGGGCGTCCTCGTTGCTGCGAATCGAGCGGCGGCGATTCTCCGGCCATGGCGATGAAGACAGTGGTGGTGGCGGCGTTGCAGCGCGTCCGTGGCGTCGTGGCTTGTCGAGGAGGTCGGGGACGTCGAGATGGAGCTCGCAGGCACAGCGAGGGGTCGAGGGGGAGGCGGTGGCCGCGGCGTTACGGTGGCGCGGCTGCGGCTGCGCTCGGGCTCGAGAGGGAGAGGGAGCAGAAGAGGATAGGGACGGAGGGGGAGACACGGGAGAGTGAGAGAGGGTCGAGGGGGCCGCGTGGCGTCACTGGGGTGTCGAGGAGGAGCCAAGCAGGCTGGGAGGGAGGAGGTGGCCGGGGCGCGTGGCCGCGC
>NC_041390.1:134665076-134680029 GCF_002162155.2 Triticum dicoccoides | reverse complement strand
GTCCTCCTGGCAGAGGTGGAAGGCGACAGGGGGGGGGGGTAGCGGTGGCGGGCTGGGCCGCACAGGAGCTGGGCCGGCTGGGCTGAGAGGTGAGCGCCAGGTAAGTCCAGGTGGGTTCTCTCTCTCTTTTCCTATTTCTGCTCCTTTTTGTATTTTGTTCTGTGTTGTTTTAGTTTAGTAAAATACTAAACCATTTTATAAAATCCTGAAAATAGTTATGTGGCTAGAACTAAAATATACCAAACCACATAAAATGTTCCAGTAGTATTGGACATATATTATTTATATATCAAATATATATCCAATGCAAATAGTTATTTATTTAATTCAAAGGCCCAAAATAATTAACTCTGAGATACCAAAAATATTGTTTTGAGTTTTACCTCTTTGCAATATTTTCAGAGACTAAGAGGAACATTTTCTTGGACTTCTTTGAGAAGATTTTAATGTTGATCATTTTTAGAAGGTTTCTGAGGCTTTGAAAATCCCTCAATTCAAATTTCATTTGAATTAAAACATGATGCTCACATGAGGCCTAGCCTAGTGCATAACAGGACCAGGGATGTGACAACTCACCCCCACTAAACAAAAATCTCGTCCCGAGATTCAAGCATAGGGTAAGATGAAGGGGGAACGCAACTAGTATAATCTTCACGATCCAGGGTGCACTTCATCAGCATGTTGAATCGATCACCATCTTTGTCTTGTCGTCTTGTTCTGAGAACTCCAGTTATTATGACAATGAGAGGAGAAGGAGACTCTAGAAGAATCAATCTTCACGAAGGTTGAACAACTCAGGATTAACTCACGGAATGGGACATAGCAACATTTCTCGAGCTGAGGGACGAAGCACACCTCTAGAGGATGGAGTGGAGCAGATGACGAGGTTTACCAGGTAGACTACAATTCCACGCTTAAAAGGGTGGTGAATGGTTGTCAACGTAGCGAGGAGTTGAGTTGCCATGATACCACAACGAGAGACCTTAGGGATGGTGACTCGTAGATATATCTCCTTAAGTGGCAAAAAGAATTACCTTTGATTCAGAGATCATTGAGACTCTTTAAACCAGCCTAAGGCAATTCTCGAGCGATCGTTTGGAGGGGGTCGGTAGAATGGCATACTCGGACTTGGATGATGTGGATTACCTTGTTGAAGACAACGTAATGGATGAATTTGCTTACCACCGGAAATGGAAGGGACCCATGGTAGAATGGCACATTGGCGGTGCAAGCTGGGAACAAAATGCAAATGCTGGGAATGATTCTGGTAACTGGGGGAAGAACCCAACAATAGAGAGTGAATTCACTGTTTGAAAAGGTCATAGCGTTGCCGAGGAAACTGAGAGGAATCCCGGTTAGTGCCGATGATAAGACGTAGCGCTTGTGCGTGCTCTCAAGAACTTGAGCATTTCCACAATCATCAAGGTTTTACCAATATCCGTGTCAAGGATCCTGGCACACAACTTGCTACCATGATGAATACTGACGGACGATGCGGATGCAAAAGAAGATAACACCTTCTCAGATTTCATCTTAGCGAGGCCAAGGGGCAAATCTGGACGATCAACCGAGAGACATTTAGCACTCCGCTTCTAATGTTCTCCTTGATGTGCTAGTGTAACCCATTTATTGAAATGGTTTGATATCTGGAACATCAAGTAAAAGGTCGGACTTCGGGATCTCAAAAATCCATAGGGGCAACTAGGGAGTAAATCCTACGAAATCCCTATGGGGAGGTGGCCAACTTCCTCAAATCAAGATACTACAACAGGAGGTCTTCCGGCTGGGTGTGTTGGCCACGACATCCACTTTACCGGTTATCGCGAGACCAATATTATAGTTCTTGGGAAATGTTCCAACCCATCATATCTGCCTGAGATTCAGATCTGGTTGGTGTCAGGATATTCCAGACTCATCGAGTCTAGGAAGAAAAACGAAAGTTTGCAACACAAATCGACGAGATGACATTGCGAGATTCTCGAGGAATGAACTACGATAGTAAGCTCCAAAACATGAGCTGGTTCTGCTACAAACATGTGAACACGTTGTCCCAGACAAGCATGGCCATGTAGTAGTCTTATAATTAAACACTACCGAGTTCAGGTAGGGAACCATCATCGAGGATATCGAAGTCTTTACGCAAGTCCATGGATTAGATCCCAAGCATAGACTTCTTTTCCTTGAACAAGTCAATCAGTGGCTTAGTGTGCTAGGGACACATATAGAATGAAGGTTGCAAGCCTCCAGACTATAGAATACTTCGCACGTGTGCATGACTGATTTGGGATGATTCCAAAGGAAACAAGACAATCTTCCTCGAATCCACGGCGGCAACTTGCATCAAATGCACATGAACTAGAGGAAGTCACTTCTTACATCCGAACATATGCTTCATGAGCTAGCATGAACAAATGCTTTCAAAAGTTTTCCAACACTAGCTTAATGTTCAGCAAAATTATGGAGAAGACAAGGATGTTGTCAATGGGCTCAACAACAATTCATCTGGGTTTCCTTTCAAAAGGAATTCCATAGTTAAGTGAACAAGTGATAGCATTGGTCAGACCCAAAAGATATAATGGTGTATGCTCGAGGGATCAACCACGAGTAAGACAACATTACGAACATCGTTGGTACTGATTTGATTTGACGATAGCCCACACTCAAATCAAGGATTGATAAGACAATAGTTCCAGCAACTGACCACAGGGACCAATCGATGAAGATATCATCTTTCTTCAACACACACTACACCAGAATATCCCTTTGGAACGAACTAAGTCAGGCAAGCTTTTATCTTCCAACTCTCCAAGTTGTTGTCTAGCTTAACCAACTAGCTCCGGGATATCCAACACAGATTCTTGGAGAAAGGGTGGTTCACAAGAAACCAACTTGATCACGAGCCCAACATAACAGCCAGGAAATAAGCCGGTAACACTTCCAAAAAGATATTTGGAAAGTCACGAACCACCGATATGTTAGTAAGCTCGAGAACAATCTTGCTTTTTGAGGCAAGACGATATGATCACATGAGTGAGGACTTGACAAGATCCTAACTCATCAATCGAAGGGTGTACCGAAATAAGGACTAGGTAGCACGATCAGTCTTAGAAGGATGATTCAAAAACCAACACGCTAAGAATGAAATTATTATCCTTTAACTACCAAGCAACGAGGTTGCTGAGAGTATTGATTTCACACATCACAATTCATTTGTCGGTATTCCGGTTGCATCAACACGAGGACCGAGGAATGACTAATGATGGTGAGAAGTATCACTACCAAGAGTTCATAGGATGGTGTGCAATTCCTATAACAATCCCGATATAAATATGGTAGTACTCCAAGGTAGAGCAGAACGAAAGCTGGATTAGCAATTTGTTCTGCGGAGCACAACTTCTTTGACCCAATCCTGGATATGGAAGAGGTACTGGAGTTTGTTTCTCCTAGTCATTCCGTGATAGAATGGCTTGACGGACCACAAGAGTAATAGGTATCGATAAACGAATGCATGCATACTCTTGACTATCAATTGATAGACGAGGGTCAGAATGCAACTAAAGAGAACAACTCAAAGGAACATATAATTTTCTGAGTTGTGGATGCATAGATTAGTATGTCGAGCGAGATCAACATTTCTTCCAGATAACCCATGCAGAGAGATAGGACTGGCAGAGTCACAACATAGCATGGAGAACTCATCGAGAGCACTCTTGTTGTCATCTTTTAGTTCAGAAGAACTCCTGCCAAGAATGGTTCATGGTAATTGGAAGAAGGATGTACCATGAACCTCGAGGACTATCGCAAAGGTTACTAATAACCTAAAGGAACTAGCAAACACTATCAACATGAAGTAAGTAGAGTGAATTTCGGGTTCAAGAACCCAGGAATAGAATACCTACTAACTAAATGGCATCACGGGATGCTTTCGATAATGACGGCCAGAATCATCACACTGGAAACACAGATCATGGCTAGACCACTAGATGATCCCCTAAGCACTTAAGGTCATAACAATAACTCCAACTTAAATGTCAAGGCAATAGAATACCTCAACTCAACAATTAGTGTGATTGAGCTGGCATAAAGGAACATCGAAACGGGAGGAAGGGATTTTGCAAATGCTTCAGACTATTTAGAAACCTGGGATGACTCGGACAGCATAACGGCTGTAAATGCTCAAAAAGATTTGAGACAATCACAAAAATGGTGGCATAACCACTCAGAAGCACAATATCAAGGTTTCGAGATCATCAGTTAACATACAGAAGTAATAGGAACTGAAACGAGGCTTAAGTCCAACAGTTCTATAAGTCTACGGACTAGTAACACGTGATCCTGATAGAAAGAAGAGAAAGTCTAGTTCCTTAACCCCGCAGGAAAGATAAGATGACTCAGATCAGAAGGGCATAAGGTATAAGGAGTAAAAAGAGCCTTATGTTCCATCCCACAATCAATTCCCTTATATAATAAAGAATTTCTAGACTCAACTTCGACCAGTTTGGCTTGGTAATCCTACAGGCAGTCAAGCTCTGATACCAACGCTGTCAGGACCCCGACTCAATGCCACATTGATCTAGCATGTAACACCTCATATCACTTTGCGGCCTCACGCACAGTATTCCCACGGGTGTCACCTTATCTTTGCCCGGGACCGTTTGCGTCTTTTGGCACACGTATATGATAGTGTCGCTAGCATCCATATGATAAGGGGCCCGGGCTGACATGGCTAGTCGTAAACCCAAAGTGTCACAAACTTACAGGGACAGGCATCCATGACCCAACATTGAACGTGTCGGTCATCAACGAGTGAATCCAGGCTGTAGCACTGGGCTAGCAGGACTCCGGTGAACCGGGCTGAAGCGGGCTAACAGGACTCCGGTATTCATCGCGTGACATTTCCCCGAAGGGACAGACACAGGAACGAAGAAGGACACATGCCGGCCAGCCTAAGTGTTCCGGAGCAGTAGCAAGCTACCATGGCTCGGTGGAAACACTAGGAGACATTTCCCGGTAAGAGAGGCTACTAAAGATAAACAACTAGATGGTCAGATCCCACACATACCAAGCATTTCAATAACATACACACAATATGCTCGATATGTGCAAATACAACATGGCATCACAACATGACTCTACGACTCAAGTAATTTATTCAATAGGCTCCGAGGAGCGAGATATTACAAACATGGGTCTCATGACCCAACAATCAGAGCATACAAGTCAAAGCACAAGCGGAAGCTATCATGTCTGGGTACAGACCTCTATAAATGGAAAAGGCTGAGAAGCCTGACTATCTACCAGATCCTGCCGGGGCACAAGATCGTAGCTGAGGTAACAAGCTAAACGTCGAAGACCACGCGAAACTACTAGTGAGACTGAAGTCTCTCTGCAAAAACATAAAATAGGCAAACGTGAGTACAAATGTACCCAGCAAGACTTACATCAGAACTAACTACATATGCATCATTATCAACAAAGGGGATGGTGGGGTTTAACTGCAGCAAGCCAGCTTTGCCTCGGTGGCTATCCTGAACTACGACTGCAAGTAACTCTTTTGAGGTGGCGCACACGAGTCCACATATTCACCATATCAATACACCACTATGGATCCGCTCCCGTCTCCCTACGAGAACGCCATCCATAGCACTCACACTTATCTTGCGTATTTTAGAGTATCCACTTTCACTTGTCTATGAACTGATATAAGCAACCCAGAAGTCCTTATCCGCGGACACGGCTATTCGAATAGATGATGTTAACCCTGCAGGGGTGTACTTCTTCACACACGCTCTCACCACTTACCGCCGTTTACACGACATGTACTCGGCAACCTTCAAGCGGAAGCCCAACGTGGGTGTCAGCCACGGCCTGCCTAAACACTCAAGTCTCTAGTCCAGGTTTATCGCCCATTCGGGTTCCATCCATGAGGAGATCCGGCCGGAGTTTTGCTCACAGCCCCAAACGATGTGAACAGGGTTCCGTGACACCAAACAGGCGCCCGGTTTACTCGGCCACGTGCCTACCGCATCACAGCCCACCCCTACGGTCAGCACTGCGCACGGCCTCCAGCATACTACAAACACCAGAAACTACTTGCAACTCCTGGACAGAGGACAAGGGTGATCAAGAAGCCGAGAGGGTCCATTGGTTTCGGGCCCAATGCGTGGTAGTAGCTGAATCATGGATCACAAACACAGAACTCAGTTCCTGAGGACGGCTTCAATGAGACAACCCACCATGTACTCCTACATGGCCTCTCACCGCTACCTTTACCAAATCGTATTCACACACTTAGCTCACACACAGTAGGACATGTTCACACACCTCTGATTCATCCCCGATGAATCAGACCTGACTCAACTCTAAGCAGTAGCAGGCATGACAAACAAGCATGAATGAGTAGGCACAACAGGGCTCAAACAACTCCTACTCATGCTAGTGGGTTTCATCTATTTACTGTGGCAATGACAGGTCATGCAAAGGATAAAGGGGTTCAGCTACCGCAGCAAGTAACAGATGAATCGGTGTTGTCTTAATGCATTAAAAGAGAGCAGGAGCAAGAGAGTGGGATTTTATCGGAATGAACAAGGGGGTTTTGCTTGCCTGGCACTTCTGAAGATAACATTGAGTCTTCATCAGTGTCAACGATCACAACGTCGGAACATCGTCTACCGGGAGGGAACAGATACCGGCAACAAAGAAGAAATACAATCAATGCAATGCACAATATGATGCATGCTCATGACATGGCAATATGAATGTGTTTTGAGCTAATGCAACTAGCAACAGATTAAATGAAGTTGGTTTGAATACAAGATTCAAATTCAAACTCCATATGTGATTAATCAAATGCCATTTAATTGATTTGTGCTAAACAGCAGCTATAAGTTGTTCTAACATGCATGAAAATGGTACAGATGGATTCCTTGAATTTTTCTGATAATTTTTCATATATAATTTGTTTAATTTGGAGTTACGGTTGAATTTCTATGAATTTTAGAAGTTTATACAATTTTCTGGAATTTTCTGAATAAAAATAAATCCAGAAAACCTATTACTACGTCAGCATGACTTCACGGTGACGTCAGCAAGTCAACGGGCGTTGTCCAGGTCAAATCTGACCTGTGGGACCCATATGTCAGTGTCACAGTTAGTTAACAGGGGGTTATCTGCTTAATTAAAGGATTAGGGGGGTCGGGGCCCACTGGTCAGTGTTAGTGGCTAATTAGGTTTAGTTAATATTTAACTAAAGTTAGCAGGGCCTGGCCCCACTAGTCAGCGACCCTGGGGGGTCAAACCCCAGGTCGATCAGGTCAAACCTGCCGGCAACTTGTCGCCGGCGACGACAGAAACGGCGGGGCGGCTCAGGATTGCGATACAAGGAACCATTCGAGGCGCCGTTGGGCTCTACAGAAAGCTGGCGATCCCGCGCATCCAATGGTGCAACCGGGGCGAGCTGGGGTGGCCGGAGCTCACCGGAATGAAGCTCACGGCGGCGCCGGCGTTCGGGTGAACTGGGTTTCGGGGTTAGGGAGCACGACAGGAGGCAAAGAGGGGTGTTACGACCTCCTGGGGTTGCACTGAGCACGGCCGCGTGCTCGGTTGCAGCTCTAGGCAACGGTGGCTACGGCGGCGACATGGCCAGCAGCGAAGAGCTCTCGGCTCCGGTGGATATTGGCGTTAGTGGGACAAAAAGTGCCAGGGAAGGGAGGGGATCGACGCAGCAGCTCACAGTGGATCGACGAAGGGGTTGGTGAGCTCGGGGGCGTCCTCGTTGCTGCGAATCGAGCGGCGGCGATTCTCCGGCCATGGCGATGAAGACAGTGGTGATGGCGGCGTTGCAGCGCGTCCGTGGCGTCGTGGCTTGTCGAGGAGGTCGGGGAAGTCGAGACGGAGCTCGCAGGCACAGCGAGGGGTCGAGGGGGAGGCGGTGGCCGCGGCGTTACGGTGGCGCGGCTGCGGCTGCGCTCGGGCTCGAGAGGGAGAGGGAGCAGAAGAGGATAGGGACGGAGGGGGAGACACGGGAGAGTGAGAGAGGGTCGAGGGGGCCGCGTGGCGTCACCGGGGCATCGAGGAGGAGCCAAGCAGGCTGGGAGGGAGGAGGTGGCCGGGGCGCGTGGCCGCGCGCGCCGGGCGCGTGCCCGTCTTCCTGGCAGAGAAGGAAGGTGACAAGGGAGGGTAGCGGTGGCGGGCTGGGCCGCACAGGAGCTGGGTCGGCTGGGCTGAGAGGTGAGCGCCAGGTAAGTCCAGGTGGGTTCTCTCTCTCTTTTCCTATTTCTGTTCCTTTTTGTATTTTGTTCTGTGTTGTTTCAGTTTAGTAAAATACTAAACCATTTTATAAAATCCTGAAAATAGTTATGTGGCTAGAACTAAAATATACCAAACCACATAAAATGTTCCAGTAGTATTGGACATATATTATTTATATATCAAATATATATCCAATGCAAATAATTATTTATTTAATTCAAAGGCCCAAAATAATTAACTCTGAGATACCAAAAATATTGTTTTGAGTTTTACCTCTTTGCAATATTTTCAGAGACTAAGAGGAACATTTTCTTGGACTTCTTTGAGAAGATTTTAATGTTGATCATTTTTAGAAGGTTTCTGAGGCTTTGAAAATCCCTCAATTCAAATTTCATTTGAATTAAAACATGATGCTCACCTGAGGCCTAGCCTAGTGCATAACAGGACCAGGGATGTGACAGGATGATGCGGAGGTGCTGTCCCGAAGGACTGTTCCTGGAGGGGGAGAGGCTCAGGAGGCGCCCGAAGGCAAAACCCCCGTCGCCGGACACCAAGGGGACTTAGTCCCCCCGGAGACTGGCGGGGAGGGCCATATACAATTCGGCCCTCAATAGGACTCAACTCCGGAGACCAAGGCGGCTCCGGGATCCAGCACGCACCCTCCTTCGAAAGGAGGGGGATGCCTGTTCTGCCGGTGGCCCCTGTCCAACCAGGGGCACTGAATAATCTGTTGGAAGCACTGTGAGGCGCTTCCATTATGGATGAGCACCGTGTCCTTATGGGCACGGTGATTGAAAGGGTTTAGTCCGCCAAGAGTGGACTAACCAAGGCCTGCGGCAACTTGTTGATAGGTTTTGAGGTAAGTGATGCCAAAAGGACAGAATCCCACTGTAGACAGCAGCCCCTGAGACACTGTCCGGTGTTCGGAAAGAAAAAACTGGACAGAGGATCAACCTCCTATGACAGGAAACTAACTAATTTTTTCTTAAATACAGGCGTCATTGCTGGCCGCGGCCTCGCATACTGCCTAAGTCTTCGGACTGAAGCAGAAACTGGCGGAGGCCGAGGGAGAGCTGAGCCAAGTGAAGAGGCAGCTCTAGGAGAAACAAGGTAAGCAATAACCTGTTATATATTCGAAAAGAAGAAAATGATATGCGATGACCAAAATGCCATGATTTGTACAGTAGCGACGACCGAGGTTGAGGCACTGAGAAAGGCCTTGGTCGAAGCCGAGGGGAAGGCTGTCCAACAGCAAGCCGCCCGTAAGAAGCTCAAGGCCCGAGTCGGCGAGGTCCAGCAGGAGCTCCAGGACATGGTGAAGAAGTGTGAAGCTTTGGAGCGCGAGGCGTCGGCTCGAGAGGCCGAACTTACCAAGGCTCGTCAGAGCGCAGAGGCTGCATGGAATGAGGCCCGGGACGCTCTCCAGGAGATCCAGGAGGCGAAGAAGATCACAGCGGGTAAGGCGTTTAACATGCAAAGAAAGTATGCTGAGAGGAAGTACCTTTTACTAACCCGGATTCGGAGTTGCCCAGGGGCTTTTGTGGATCTGCCGTGCAGTGTATTCGATGCTGCGGAGTTCTTCCGAGCCAGGGAAGGGGATTCTCCGGAGAAGCTGTTCTGGGCGCAGTATGCTGTGCCAGAACATCCGGTGGCCTTTGCCGATCAACTGAAACAGTTGGTCGAGCTGCACAGGATGGCCGAACTGGCCATGAAGGATTTAATAATCCGACTATGGCCAACCGAAGCTATACCTAGCAGTTATTTTGGCCTCGTGAAGTGTGTGGTGGAGGCTTGTCCGCGGCGAGACATCGTCAAGCGATCAGTCTGCATCGAGGGTGCCCACATGGCCTTCGCTTGTTGCAAGATGTGGTGGGTGAAGATGGATGCCGTCGAGGTGGCCTGGGGGCCGCCGGAGGGCAAGGAGCACCGCACACCCGAGTGATATTTTGCGGATGTCCTGGAGGGATCTCGACTTGTAGCAACGCAGTGCGGGAAGGACGTTATTCTTGAATGAATACATTCATATTTTGCCTTGTATGATGAAAACAAATCCGCTTTGTAATATAATTTTTATTATGTTTTAATTGTATCCTCATGTGCGGCCGTGTTGTATGAAATCTAAGGGTTGGCCAGTCGTCGACTTCTGCCCTCACGTAGGTAGTATGGAGGTGTTCGGGATGGTATCTAAACAATCCTGATCCAATTATATGGTCCTTGAAGGAGTTGTTTAGCGCAACGAACTAGGCAACCAGACT
Source organism: Triticum dicoccoides (assembly GCF_002162155.2). NCBI lineage: Eukaryota > Viridiplantae > Streptophyta > Magnoliopsida > Poales > Poaceae > Triticum > Triticum dicoccoides. Next base: position 134,669,524 of record NC_041390.1, on the reverse strand, counting down.
ATACGGCTTGAACGCCCTCACTTAGCCATAGGAGTTTTATAATAAAACATAGGCGCAGCCCCTGGTATATGAACCAGAGTGCTATCAGTGTCTGACCAGGAAGTACTGATCCTTAATGTAATGCGGAAAAATCTCCAATGATTTGAGACCTCCGAACAGCTGACCGGCTCTCGCCGCATCATGACAGTCAGTTTTCGGCTTTCTCTACTGAGGTGCTCATCCGGTTTAGACCAGTGCACAATCACAGTAGTTCTCCCTTTACTACCCTAGCCGATGTAGCGGAACATAGGGTAGCAATCACAGGAGCCGGGCAACCCAACTATTGACCAAAGACATGATTCGGAGTCAATGCATATAACCCTACCCTATACTTATAAGAAGTGTTCGGACTTTTGTTGCCGTAATGTGGGGTGCTATAAAGCCCCTTGGCAAACATCAAAACATACCAAAGTGTACGGGTGCTACATGATGGGGTTATCCATAGGGAAACTGAATAAAAAGAGAAAGAAAACAGAAAAGATGTAAAGATAAAAAGCTGGGGTCCTACAGCTCCAGCTACAAACTGTTTTCATTGTAATGTAATTGGTATGTCAAGGCGCTTTGATACAAGTAGTGCAATAAGCAACATGCTATTTAACATGCCGAAACCAAGGGAGAGCTGCATGTGGGTCCTGGAAGACAGGTAGAGTTATCGTTAACGGAATCACCTAAAAAGTCCCCGTATGTCTGCGCTCCTCGCCATCTTGGTGTATTTATCCTTCAAGAGGACCGATAACCAGACCACCTGATGGGGCCTATAGGATTAAAACCTGCAAGAAAACAAGCAGAAGTGAAAGTATGTGTGTATCCGATGTCGGTTGAGCCGTGTCATGGATCACAAGCTAGCTATGCCTCCGTCTATGCCCATGGAATTTTGAGTGCGTAGTTATGTACGTGCGGCGCGCATGCCACCGCTTGATCGGGACTGAGACGGAGGCCGGATTGCTAGTCGAGCTACTGACGAGCCGAGCTCTCCTGCTGCAGAGTAGTTCGGACCCTCTTAAGGTCCGAGCAGTGCATGATAGCCACTGCGGAATGGGACGATATCAAAGACTAACTCCTCGCTTCGGAAGTTGTCCGAAGATCCGAAGACAACCTCTAATGTGACTGATCCCGTACAACGGGCCTCTATGCCTGGAATGACTCCTTTAAAGGTGGTCTTTGTAGGCTTGATCCTTGATGGGTTAATGCCCATTTTTCGCACTGTATCCTGATAGAGCAGATTGAGGCTGCTACCGCCGTCCATAAGGACATGAGTCAGGTGGAACCCATCAATTATTGGGTCTAAGACCAGTGCGGCTGAGCCTCCGTCACATATATTGGTCGGGTGATCCCGGTGATCAAAAGTGATGGGGCATGACGACCATGGATTGAATTTTAGGGCGACTGGCTCTATCGCTTGGACGTCCCTGAGTGCACGCTTGCGCTCCCTCTTGGGGATGTGGGTAGCATATATCATGTTCACTGTTTTGACTTGAGGGGGAAACTTCTTCTATCCCCCTGTGTTCGGTTGTCATGGCTCTTCGTCATCGTCCTCGCTTTGCGATCCCTTTTCCCTGTTCTCGGTGTTTAATTTGCCGGCCTGTTTGAAAACCCAACACTCTCTATTTGTATGATTAGGAGGCTTGTCAGGGGTGCCGTGAATCTGGCATGGACGATCAAGTGTGCGGTCCAAGCTGGATGGGCCCGAATTGTTCTTTTGGAACGACTTCTTCCGCTGACCGGACTTAGAGCCACTGAATCCGGCGTTGACCGCTATATCCTCGGTGTTGTCACTGTTGTTTTGGAGCTTGTATCTATTGTGTTGGGACTTGTCTTTGTTGCCTTTAACTTCATGGGTGCCAGCGTCGCTTGCATTGTTTTTGCTACGGGCCAACCAACTGTCCTCGCCCGCACAAAAGTGGGTCATGAGTGCCGTGAGGGCCGCCATGGATTTTGGCTTTTCTTGGCCGAGGTGGCGAGCGAGCCATTCATCGCGGATGCTATGCTTGAAAGATGCTAGAGCTTCGGCATCCGGACAGTCGACAATTTGGTTCTTTTTAGTTAAGAACCTTGTCCAGAATTTCCTGGCGGACTCTCCGGGTTGTTGAACTATATGGCTTAAGTCATCAGCGTCAGGAGGTCGAACATATGTACCTTGGAAGTTGTCGAGGAAAGCCTCTTCCAAGTCCTCCCAGCTGCCAATGGAATTTTCAGGAAAACTGTTTAGCCAATGCCGAGCTGGCCCTTTGAGTTTTAGAGGGAGGTATTTTGTGGCATGGAGGTCATCTCCGCGGGCCATATGGATGTGGAGAATGAAGTCCTTGATCCACACCGCGGGGTCCGTGGTTCCATCATATGATTCTATGTTCACGGGCTTGAATCCTTCTGGAAATTCATGATCCAGGACCTCATCAGTGAAGCAATGAGGGTGTGCGGGGCCTCTATATCAGGTCGTATCATGACGCAGTTCTGATAGAGTCCATCTACGGTGTTCAGCCCGCGCATGACTGGGTTTGTCACGTACGAATAGGTGGTCGTTGTCACGCGTCGAGGCGCGTCCTCGCGATCCGTAGATTGATCTGGTATGTCCTGCTTTATTGTTCAGGTTCTACCAGAGGTCATATGTATGGTCGTGGGCTAATTTACCTCTACCTGAGTGATGAGGCAGGACGGGTTGGTGTTCGGCATGAGTTGTCGTTTTGTCCCGACCACGTGGTGGTTGGTCGGCCGTATTGTGCGATGGTGGTATGTACTCCGGCGCCTCCTCGTCGAACTGAGGTAGCAATTTGCGCTTTGGGTAGCTTTTGGTTGGGCGCTTGAGGCTGTATTCTTTGGCTGCTAGGACATCATTCCATTTATCATTGAGCAGATCTTGGTCAGCTTGAAGCTGTTGCTGCTTCTTTTTCAGGCTCCTTGCCGTGGCTACTAGCTGGCGCTTGAAGTGCTCCTGCTCAAGAGGTTCCTCGGGCATGATGAAGTCTTCGGTGCCGAGGCTCACCTCATCTTCGAAGAGCGGAAGGTAATTATCGTCCTCCGAATCTTCATGTGTGGCCTGTTTAACAGGGCTAACCTGCTCATCTTCCCATTCATCTTGTTTGTTTGCTTTATCGACGGGGTCTTCATTGTCTTCGGCACCTTCCGGAGTGTCATCTTCTCCTGTGCCGATGCTGCTGTCTTTACGGTGGCGTGACTTAGAGCGGCGCCGCTGACGCCGGCGCTTGGACTATATTTTGGAAGGTTTATCCTCAACTAGGTCTTCCTTATCGTCGCCGCCATGCTCCTTTGGTCCATCCACCATGTATATGTCATACGAGGAAGTGGCCGTCCAGCGTCTGGTGAACGGCGGGTTCTGGGCCTCTTCTTCTCCGGCATCGTCGTCCATACCATCGATGTCCTCGGAGTCGTTATCAAGTTTGTCAGTCAAATCCTCGATCGTGGCTATAAAGTGGGTGGCGAGTGGGAAGTAAAATTCTCCATCGGCATCCCCTAGTTTGAGTCGGATATAGTTTGGCTGAGAGTCCTCCGTCAAGGACAGGTTTTTTAATGAGTTTAGCACATCGCCCAAAGGTGAGTGCTGGAAGATGTTTGTGGCGCTGAATTTGAAGATCGATAAACGATCAAGCTCGGCGTCCGCGGGCTCGTACGATTCGAAACCTACGACCGGAGACGAGTCCGGCGTTCCGGTGGAATAGGCATCATGTGCGACCATGTCCATGTGTGGATCCAACGCCTTGGAATCTGCGGCCTCCGAGGTGGGGTTAATCCTCCCGTCTTTGGATGGCACGGCCTGCTCTGGCTCTAGGGCTAGAGCGGTTACAGGAGCGATTTCCTGGATGCGGCCCGATGACAAATTTAAGTTATGATCATCGGGGTGATCGGGAGCGGCCGCCGCGGTATCGAATCCGGCGAAGATCAAGTCTCCATGATGTTCGCGACGTAGTTCAAGCTCCCGAATCTGACCAGATGGCCAGGGGCGTAGCTTTCAATCTGCTCCAGATGGCCAAACGAGTTGGCCCGCAGTGCGAAGCCGCCGAACACAAAGATCTGTCTGGGGAGGAAAGTTTCTCCGCGGACAGCGTCATTATTGACAATTGAAGGGGCCATCAAACCTTTCAGCGATAGCACAGAGGAACTCTCAATCAAAGCACTAATGTCGGTGTCAAAACCGGCGGATCTCGGGTAGGGGGTCCCGAACTGTGCGTCTAAGGTTGAAGGTAACAGGAGACAGGGGACATGATGTTTACCCAGGTTCGGGACCTCACTATGGAGGTAATACCCTACTTCCTGCTTGATTGATCTTGGTGAATATGAGTATTAAAAGAGTTGATCTCCCATGAGATCGTAATGGCTAAACCCTAGAAGTCTAGCCTGTATGACTATGGTATTCAGTATATCCTTTCCAGACTACACCCTCCGGTTTATATAGA
>NC_041390.1:134633455-134664612 GCF_002162155.2 Triticum dicoccoides | reverse complement strand
GGTTACATAAGATGGAATCTTTATAGTTGTTTGCCAAGCTTGCCTTCCACGCCAAGGAGAGTCTTATCCCGACACGGGTACAGTCTTCGGTCTTCATATCTTCACAGCCCATCAGTCTGGCCCATAGATAACAGGCCGGACGCCCGAGGACCCCTTAGTCCAGGACTCCCTCACCGGTCGCCTCTCCCCTTCCCCTATAAATAGTGGGGGGTGGAAGTGCTGCCACACCCTTCCCCTGGTGCCGCCCTCGTCCTCTCCAACACCTCCTCCTCCTCCGTCGCGCTTGGCGAAGCTCTGTCGAAGAACCAAGGGCTCCATCACCACCACGCCGTCGTGTTGTCAGAGCTCTCCCTCAACTTCTCCTCTCCCCTTGATGTATCAAGAAGGAGGAGACGTCCCCGGGCTGTACGTGTGTTGAACGTGGAGGCACCGTTGTTTGGCGCTTAGATCGGAATCGACTGCGATCTGAATCGCTGCGTGTATGACTCCACCAACCGCGTTCTTATAATGCTTCCGCTTAGCGATCTTCAAGGGTATGAACATGCACCCCCTCTCTCCCGTTGCTAGTATCTCCTAGATTGATCTTGGTGACATGTAAGAATTTTTTTTAATTATTGCTACGTTCCCCAATAGTGGCATCATGAGCTAGGTCTATGTCTAGATTCTATGCACGAGTAGAACACAAAGAAGTCGTGAGCGATGATTTGTTCAATTTGCTTACAGTTACTAGTCTTATCTTGATTCGGCGGCATTGTGGGATGAAGCGGCCCGGGCCGACCTTACAAGTATGCTTACATGAGACTGGTTCCACCAACTGACATTCACTTGATGCATAAGGTGGCTAGCGGGTGTCTCTCTCCCACTTTAGTCGGATCGGATTCGATGAAAAGGGTCCTTATGAAGGGTGAATAGCAATTGGCATATCAACGTTGTGGTTTTGCATAGGTAAGAAACGTTCTTTCTAGAAACCCATAGCAGCCACGTAAAACATGCAACAACAATTAGAGGACGTCTAACTTGTTTTTGCAGGGTATGCTATGTGATGTGATATGGCCAAAAGGATGTGATGAATGATATATGTGATGTATGAGATTGATCATGTTCTTGTAATAGGAATCACGACTTGCATGTCCATGAGTATGACAACCGGCAGGAGCCATAGGAGTTGTCTTAATTTATTTATGACATGTGTGTCAATGAAAACGCCATGTAATTACTTTACTTTATTGCTAACCGTTAGCCATAGTAGTAGAAGTAATAGCTGGCGAGACAACTTCATGAAGACACCATGATGGAGATCATGGTGTCATGCCGGTGACGATGGTGTTCATGTCGCGCCTCGAAGACGGAGATCAAAGGCGCAAAATGATATTGGCCATATCATGTAACTTTATGATTTGCATGTGATGTTCGTCATGTTTACATCTTATTTCCTTAGAACGACGGTAGCATAAATAAGATGATGCCTCACTAAAATTTCAAGAAAAGTGTTCCCCCTAACTGTGCACCGTTGCGAAGGTTCGTTGTTTCGAAGCACCACGTGATGATAGGGTGTGATAGATTCTAACGTTCGCATACAACAGGTGTAAGCCAGATTTACACATGCAAAACACTTAGGTTGACTTGACGAGCCTAGCATGTACAGACATGGCCTCGGAACATGGGAGACCGAAAGGTCGAACATGAGTTGTATAGTAGATACGATCAACATGGAGATGTTCACCGTTGATGACTAGTCCGTCTCACGTGATGATCGGACACGGCCTAATCGATTCGAATCATGTATCACTTAGATGACTAGAGGGATGTCTGTCTGAGTGGGAGTTCATTAAATAATTTGATTAGATGAACTTAATTATCATGAACTTAGTCTAAATGTCTTTACAATATGTCTTGTAGATCAAATGGCCCATGCTAATGTTGCCCTCAACTTCAACGCGTTCCTAGAGAAAACCAAGAGGAAAGATGATGGTAGCAACTATATGGATTGGGTCTGTAACTTGAGGATCATCCTCATAGCTGCCAAGAAAGCATATGTCCTTGAAGCACCGCTAGGTGACGCACCCATTTTCCCAGCAACTCAAGATGTCATGAACGCCTGGCAGTCGCATAGTGATGATTACTCCCTGGTTTAGTGTGGCATGCTTTACAGCTTAGAACCGGGGCTCCAAAAGCGTTTTGAGCAGCACGAAGCATATGAGATGTTCCAAGAGCTAAAAATGGTTTTCCAAGCTCATGCCCGGGTCGAGAGATATGAAGTATCTGACAAGTTCTACAGTTGTAAGATGGAGGAAACCAATTCTATCAGCGAGCATATACTCAAAATGTCCGGGTTGCACAACCGCTTGTCTCAACTGGGAGTTAATCTTCCAGATGACTCGGTCATTGACAGGATCCTCCAGTCGCTTCCACCTAGCTACAAGAGCTTTGTGATGAACTCCAATATGCAAGGGATCAAGAAGTCCATTCCTGAGTTATATTTAATGCTAAAATTTGCGGAGGTGGAAATCAAAAAGGAACATCAAGTGTTGATGGTGAATACAACTACTATTTTCAAGAAAGGCATGGGTAAGAAGAACTTCAAGAAGGACGGCAATGGGGTTGCCACGCCTGTAAATCAGTTGTCGGGAAGAAGCCAAAGAATGGACCCAAGCCCGAGACTCAGTGCTTTTATTGTAAGGGAAATGGTCACTGGAAGCGAAACTGTCCCAAGTACTTAGCGGATAAGAAGGCCGGCAACGCCAAAGGTATATGTGATATACATGTTATTGATGTGTACCTTACTAACGCTCGTAGTAGCTCCTGGGTATTTGATACCGGTGCAGTTGCTAATATTTGTAACTCAAAACAGGAGCTACGGAATAAGTGGAGACTGGCGAAGGACGAGGTGACGATGCGCGTCGGGAATGGTTCCAAGGTTGATGTGATCGCCGTCGGCACGCTCCCTCTACATCTACCCATGGGATTAGTTTTAAACCTCAATAATTGTTATTTAGTACCAGCTTTGAGCATGAACATTGTATCTGGATCTCATTTAATGCAAGATGGCTACTCATTTAAATCTGAGAATAATGGTTGTTCCATTTATATGAGAGATATGTTTTATGGTCATGCCCCGCTGGTCAATGATTTATTTTTGTTTAATCTCGAGTGTGATGTTACACATATTCATAATGTGAATGCCAAAAGATGTAAGGTTGATAATGATAGTCCCACATACTTGTGGCACTGCCGCCTTGGTCACATTGGTGTCAAACGCATGAAGAAACTCCATGCAGATGGACTTTTGGAGTCTCTTAATTATGAATCATTTGACACGTGCGAACCATGCCTCATGGTCAAAATGACCAAGACTCCGTTCTCCGGAACAATGGAGCGAGCAACCAACTTATTGGAAATCATACATACTGATGTGTGCGGTCCAATGAGCGTTGAGGCTCGCAGTGGATATCGTTATGTTCTCACCCTCACTGATGACTTAAGTAGATATGGGTATGTCTACTTAATGAAACACAAGTCTGAGACTTTAGAAAAGTTCAAGGAATTTCAGAGTGAGGTAAAGAATCAACGTGACAGTAAAATAAAGTTCTTACGATGAGATCATGGAGGAGAATACTTGAGTCATGAGTTTGGCACGCACTTAAGGAAATGTGGAATTGTTTCACAACTCATGCTGCCTGGAACACCTCAGCAAAATGGTGTGTCCGAACGTCGTAATCGCACTCTATTGGATATGGTGCAATCTATTATGTCTCTTACCGATCTACCGCTATCATTTTGGGGTTATGCTTTAGAGACTACCGCATTCACTTCAAATAGGGCTCCGTCAAAATCCGTTGAGACGACACCGTATGAATTATGGTTTGGAAAGAAACCTAAGCTGTCGTTTCTGAAAGTTTGGGGGTGTGATGCTTATGTCAAGAAACTTCAACCTAAAAAGCTCGAACCCAAGTCGGAAAAATGTGTCTTCATAGGATACCCTAAGGAAACTATCGGGTATACCTTCTACCTCAGATCCGAAGGCAAGATCTTTGTTGCCAAGAATGGATCCTTTCTAGAGAAAGAATTTCTCTCAAAAGAAGTAAGCGGGAGGAAAGTAGAACTTGATGAGGTACTGCCTCTTGAACCGGAAAGTAGCGCAGCTTAGGAAGATGTTTCTGTGGTGCATGCACTGACTAGAGAGGAAGTTAGTGATGATGATCATGAAACTTCGGATCAAGTTGCTACTGAACTTCGTAGGTCCACGAGGACACGTTCCGCACCAGAGTGGTACGGCAACCCTGTCCTGGAAATCATATTGTTAGACAATAGTGAACCTTCAAACTATGAAGAAGCCATGAAATCCGAGATAGGATCCATGTATGAAAACGAAGTATGGACTTTGACAGACTTTCCCGATGATCGACAAGCCATAGAAAATAAATGGATCTTTAAGAAGAAGACTGACGCGGATGGTAACGTGACCATCTATAAGGCTCGGCTTGTCACTAAGGGTTATCGACAAGTTCAAGGGGTTGACTACGATGAGACCTTCTCACACATAGCAAAGCTAAAGTCCGTCCGAATCATGTTAGCAATTGCCGCATTCTATGATTGTGAGATATGGCATATGGACGTCAAAACGGCATTCCTTAATGGTTTCCTTGAGGAAGAATTGTATATGATGCAGCCGGAAGGTTTTGTCGATCTTAAGAATGCTGACAAGATATCCAAGCACCAGCACTCAATCTATGGGCTGGTGCAAGCATCTCGGAGTTGGAACATTCGCTTTGATGAGATGATCAAAGCGTTTGGGTTTACGCAGACTTATGGAGAAGCCTGTGTTTACAAGAAAGTGAGTGGGTGCTCTGTAGCATTTCTCATATTATATGTGGTTGACATACTATTGATGGGAAATGATGTAGAACTTTTGGAAAGCATAAAGGCCTACTTGAATAAGTGTTTTTCAATGAAGGACCTTCGAGAAGATGCTTACATATTAGGCATCAAGATCTATAGAGATAGATCGAGATGCCTCATTGGTATTTCACAAAGCACATACCTTGACAAGATATTGAAGAAGTTCAATACGGATCAGTCCAAGAAGGGGTTCTTGCATGTATTGCAAGGTGTGAAATTGAGCACGGCTCAATGCCCGACCTCGGCAGAAGATAGGGAAAAGACGAGTGCCATCCCCTATGCCTCAGCAATAGGGTCTATTATGTATGCCATGCTATGTACCAGACCAGATGTGAACCTTGCCGTCAGTTTGGTAGGGAGGTACCAAAGTAATCCCACCATGGAACACTAGACATCGGTCAAGAATATCCTAAAGTACCTGAAAAGGACTAAGGATATGTTTCTCATTTATGGAGGTGACGAAGAACTCGTCGTAAAGGGTTACGTCGATGCTAGCTTCGACACAGATCTGGATGACTCCAAGTCACAAACCGGATACGTGTACATTTTGAATGGTGGGGCAGTCAGCTGGTGCATTTGCAAGCAAAGCATCATGGAGGGATCTACATGTGAAGCGGAGTACATAGCAGCCTCGGAGGAAGCACGGGAAGCAGTCTGGATGAAGGAGTTCATCACCGACCTAGGAGTTATTCCCATTGCGTCGGGCCCGATGACCCTCTTCTGTGACAACACTGGAGCTATTTCCCTTGCCAAGGAGCCCAGGATTCATAAGAAGACCAGGCATATCAAGTGTCGCTTCAACTCCATTCATGAATATATTCAGGATAGAGACATAGATATATGTAAAGTGCATACAGATCTGAATGTCGCAGATCCGTTGACTAAACCTCTTCTGCGAGCAAAACATGATCAACACCAGAACTCTATGGGTGTTCGATTCATCACAATGTAACTAGATTATTGACTCTAGTGCAAGTGGGAGACCGTTAGAAATATGCCCTAGAGGCAATAATAAAGTGGTTATTATTATATTTCCGTGTTCATGATAATTGTCTATTGCTCATGCTATAATTGTATTAACTGGAAACCGTAATACATGTGTGAATACATAGATCGTAATATGTCCCTAGTAAGCCTCTAGTTGACTAGCTCGTTGATCAATAGATGGTCATGGTTTCCTGACCATGGACATTGGATGTCATTGATAACGGGATCACATCATTAGGAGAATGATGTGATGGACAAGACCCAATCCTAAGCGTAGCACAAGATCATGTAGTTCGTTTGCTAAAGCTTTTCTAATGCCAAGTATCATTTCCTTAGACCATGAGATTGTGCAACTCCCGGATACCATAGGAATGCTTTGGGTGTACCAAACGTCACAACATAACTGGGTGGCTATAAAGGTGCACTACAGGTATCTCCGAATGTATCTGTTGGGTTGGCACGAATCGAGACTAGGATTTATCACTCCGTATGACGGAGAGTGTCGGATTTCGGGTTCCGGTAGACCCTTAAGGTTCGAACACTGGGGTGCGCGTGGAGATTACGCCCTCTACCTCACCATCTCGCAAAGATCTAGACTACTGAATGAACTACACAAGAGACACAAGGTTTATACTGGTTCGGGCCACCGTTGTGGTGTAATACCCTACTCCAGTGTGTGGTGGGTGGATTGCCTCTTGGGGCTGATGATGATGAACAATACAAGGAAGAACAGCCTCGCGAGGGTTTGTTCTTGGATGGGGCGATGAACTGATGGGAGGAGTTCAGCCACCTTTCTCTTTCTCTCTCTCTCTCACTCACTGCCTTACCCTTACTTGCCGGCCCTTGCTATGTGGGTGGCTGGTTCTTTCTCTCTCTACCCTGGGGGGTGGCTAGTCCTATTTATAGAGGCCCTGGTCCTCTTCCCAAATATTTGAGCGGGAAGGGAGCCAACAATGGCGGACTAATTTGAAGGGGGACAGCAACTATCAACTATCCTGACAAAAGCAGTCTTCGCCTGCGCAAAGCTCTGGTGATGATGCCGTCTTGGGCTCCACGGTGACCTCCGTCTCGTAGTCCTCCTGGTCCTAGTCTCGTTGCACCGAAATGGCAACCTTTGCCTGATGCCTCGGTACTCCACGGCTGCGCTTGCCCCCTTTGCACCAAAGAGGAAAGGAGGACGCTGCGCGGGCTGGCACCCGCCTGGCGCCATGAGTTGTCATGGCTCGCGTCACGGGCACCTCGCGAGGTACCCCGCCTTGAACTCTCCGCCTCCTCGCGTGCCAGCCTGATGAGGCCGTGCCTGAGGAAGGTCCGTGTCGTCTGCCCCGCGAGGCTTGGCCCCTCGCGAGGGTCTTGAGTCTTGTGTTGATGAAGATGGGTCGTGCTGGGCCCCCTTTTGAGCCACTCCGTAGGCTGCAGGCAGGCAAGTCTGGGAACCCCCGTTCCCAGAACGCCGACAGTAGCCCCCGGGCCCAAGGCGCGCCCAGACTTGGCCGTGCTGAGAGGTGAAAGGGCAAGGGCGAAGCACCGCGGGCCCTAATATCCTGTGGCCTTGCACCGCGCGGCGGTTGATTGGACGTGGGTGTCTCCACTTCCCCATGTCGCCTTGGTGATCGCGTGAGTTGGACAAGTCCCTACATGCAAATCGTGTCATGATTACCTGTGATCGTGGAGGCCGGCGGTTGGCCTTCGCCGGCTATAAGTACGGAACTGCGCGTGCCCTTCCAGTCCATCCCTCCTTGCTTCTCCTTCTTCCCGATCCTTGCTCCGTCTTGCCGCGATGGCTCCGATTCGCCGGTTCTCTGCAGCGGAGAAGGGAAAGGCTCCTCAAGAGGGACCAGACCCGCTCCCGCCGAAGAAACGGCCCGCCCTCTACGGTCGGGACGAGGAGGACCGTCAGGTGGTACCGAGGCCTTGGTGCGAGCGGGCTCCGCCGGGGTTCCCGCTTCCCTTGTATGCCCACGTCGAGGGCCTTGAAGGGGTCGATGCCGATCCCCGTGGTCAGCGCCGTCGTCGGCGCCGACGGGTCACGAAGGTGTGGGTTGTTCCTCCTGGGGTCCAAGCCGAGGGCTCCTCCCAAGAGTTCGTGCTCCATGTCGCCATTCCTCTCCAGTCTTGGATCCGTCTGCCTCCCTTCGTCGCCTCCATCATCCCGCCGGGGGAGCCCCTGGAGCTCTGGCTGCAGCACGCCAGCTGCAGCGCCCTCGCGACCGAGGCAGAGGTCGCGGGCGCTGCCCCGGGCGAGGTCTACATGACTCGTGGCTGGAGAGAGATCGCCCGGGTTTGCAGGGTAAGGGGCGTCTTCGCGGTCCACCTAGAGTATGATGGCGCTTCGGTGATGTTCTTCAAGGTCTTTGACGTGGATGGGCGCCGGCTGGAGTGTTGCCCCGGGAGAGGTGGCCAAGACCTTGCCATGGTGAAGGCTAGGCCCGCCGACCGCTCCCTTGGCGGCTCTGCAGGCGATGGTGGCGCCGGGGGACCTAGCGACTCTGGCAAGATCTTCACGACTCCGGAGACGAGTGACGACAGCTACGAGCCCCCGAGCCGGCGCCGCTCCTGGAGCAGGGCGGGCTCGTCTGGCCGTCGCTGACTCTGATCTAGATGGGGTTGGCGCCGGCGCTTGACGGCCCACTATTGATGATGGCATCTTTTGCACGAGCGCGCTTAGTTAGCATCCCTTATGATCCGTTCCCTGCGAGGAATCAAAATGCGCCCCATGGGGGCTTGTAAGGTGCCTGTAATCCTGTTTGTTAATACATAACCCTTGCTGTAGAGCTGTGTGAGTTGCTGATTCCGTCTTAGCTCAGTTCTCCCTTTCGAACCTCGTGAGGGCTTGGTGCTCTGCGCCGACAGGTCCCAGTCCCAAGGCAGCGTCAGCCGCCGCTGGTATGCCAGGTCGCGATGCCATGGTCAAGGCCAAGAGGTGAGCGACCCAGGGTCCGGTAAGAGCCCCTGAGTCGCAATGCTTAGGAGGTCCCCTTTGGCGCCCAAGCAGCCGTCGCTCGGTGAGAAAGAAGAGCAGCGTCGCTGACACGGAATTGCATGAGGTGCGGGGATAGTGCTATGATAGCTGGTGCTTTCGGGTGGTGACTTATCTCGAGAGTCGGGGATTACTCCTGGTGTGTCCTCGGGTCCGCGCATCGGCAGGAGCGGAATCGCTCGGCGAGGTCCTCACATGCCCCTTCTCCCCTGCCTTTGCTCCCCTTTCTGCTCTACATCCTCGGGTCCCGGCCCTCGAGCTAGTCTCAGCCGTCGCTGGTATGCCAGGTCGCGATGCCGTGGTCAAGGCCAGAGGGTGAGGGCTGGAGAGCCAGTAGGAGCCCTGAGTCGCGATGCTCAGGCACCCCCCCCTTTAACGTGCAAGCGGTTCGCATGGTCGAGAGTGAAAGGAACGCCGCGAGGGCCTTGCCTGGCGCAACTCCCTTAGGGGATCCTGTAAACTCATCATAGAAGGAAGAAAAGGTTGCCATGACAACTATCAGTCTGCCGTTAGTTGCTTCCGAGGGGAGGTGAGGCACTGGAGGCTTGAAGAGGTGGCGCCATGCAGGGCTGCCGCGGCCAGAGCTCAGCCATTCAGGTTTGTCGGCATTGCAGGGACGGACCCATGCGCAAGAGTCATGCCGTTGTGGGAGCAATTCCGTCGGTTGGCGTCAGTTGAGCAGGAAACTAGATCGAACACGTTAGCCGCGAAGGAGGGGATTCATTCAAACATATGCTAGGAAGGTAGACATCGCTAGGTCGGGCCCGAGCGACTTGGGGATGATGCAGCCCGAGGGGCGCCCCCAACAAAGCAAGCTAACGACATGAAATAAAAGGGATACATACCGCAGGGACGGACCCACGCGGCCTGAGAACGATGCAGCCCTGGGAGGGCGCTCCCAGCTGGAAATGAAACTTGTAAGATGTCACCTGCGGGTGTCGAGGGCGAAGGGGTGTTGGTGCAGCAGACTCGGTGGGCTGCGGAAGCCGATCCTCACGAGCCCCTAGGCCCAGGGGCCTCGGGAGGCTCCGGAGGTACTAGTAGCTCTTCGCGAATCATCTCCATCTCCGCCAAGGCTGCGGAACGCCTGTCTTCTTGAGCCTCCATGATGCCCCTCATGAGGCGCTGGCACATTGCAACCGCGCTCGACAACCCGTAAGGCATGCGAACGTAGCTATGGGGCGGGCCCCCGCAGCGCCCCACTCGCGAGGGCTAGAGGCGCTCCATCGTCGTGGCTTGGTTGAGCCCTGGTACGTCGATGCAGACACGCAGCCCACCATCCTCGCCCGGATGGGGAGCCACAGCCGGTAGACGGCGGCAACCTCTCATGATTCTTGATTCCTGTAGTTCTTGAATGGCCTTGTCGACGAACTCCTGCGGGTCTGACCTTCCTTGCCTTGCTCCTTCTTGAGGGAAACGTGCTTCGAAACATGCCTCCATGTGGTGCCCAAGCGCCTCCCTCGTGACCCTGGCCAGGTCGGTGGCCCTCCAGGGGAGAGCCCCGAGCCCTGCCTGAGGAGGGTGCCGGGCGCGCTTTCCTATGTGATGGAAGGAGGTTCCCCTTAGGCAGATGCGGGCCCTGAGGGGCCTGCCTCCCGAGGGGCTGGTCCAGACGATGTCTTCTTCTTCTTGGGGGTGGTCTTGGGAAGCCTCCTACTTCCGCGATCCGGGTCTTCCAGTGATGCGGCCTGAAAGGCTCGCTCCAGGGAACACACTGCATCCTTCTCTTCACAGGGCACCGTGATGACTCCGCCACTTCCTAGCATCTTGAGGACGTTGTAGCCATGGTGAGTCACGGCCATGAACTTGGCCAGCGCTGGGTACCCGAGGATGGCGTTGTACGGCAGGCGGATGTGGGAAACGTCGAAGTCGATGAGCTCGGTGCGGTTGTTGTCGCGTGCCCCGAAGGTGACAGGGAGGCGGACCTGCCCAATCGGGACCGTAGAGCCGTCGGTGACTCCGGAGAAGGGCTTGGTTGGCTGAAGCTGGTCGTAAGGCACTTGGAGATTGTTGAACGTTTCCACGGACAGGACATTGAGCCCTGCCCCACCATCGATGAGGGTCCTGGTGACCAGTACATTGCTGATGACTGGTGAGCAAAGCATCGGGAGGACTCCGGCTGTGGCCGCACACTTGAGTTGATCCGCTGAGCTAAATGTGATGGCGCATGCCGACCACCTGAGAGGGCGCGTTGCTTCAAGCCTGGGGAGAACTGCGTTCACTTCACGGGCAAACTGCTTGAAGATGCGTTGGGAGGCTGGGGCTTGAGCTCCGCCCAGGATGCAAGCGATGGCGCGTGGCTCCTGGAAGCCCCCAGCCCCTTCGTCTTGATGGCGGTCCTCGTTTTCTCCTTGGCTGAGGCGGCAGTGGAGGGAGGCCTGCGTGGCCCTGTGGGCGATCCTCACGAGGCTGATCCCTCCAGTCCCCCTCGCGAGGCAGGTCTCGCCAGAGATCCTCGCGAGGTTGATCGCGCCACCCTTGGTGCGGGCCGCGGTCTTCCCAGCGTCTTGCGTTTCTTCCTCCTCCTCGGCCGTAGCCCCGATCGGCGTGTTCGCAACGATGGCCGATCCTTCCTTCTTGCACGGCGCGGAGTTCTTGGCATTCGTTGGTGTTGCGGGTGTGGAGGTCATGGTACACACAGTACCGGCCACCCTGGGAGGACTCAGGTAGATCTTTGCCCCGCTTGGTGTCTGGTTCTGCCGCGAGCACGGTAGCCCCCTTGCGCTTCACGTCCTTGGCCTTGGGCTTCTTCTCTTCTGGGTCTGCGGTAGGTAGCTCGAGGAGGGAGAGGCGTCCCTCCTCAGCCCTGGCGCACTTGGTCGCCAAGTTGAACAGCTCCAGGGAGGTGCACAGGTCTTCATGCATCGCCAGCTCCTCCTTCATCTTGACGTCGCACGACCATCAGAGAAGGCCGAGATGATGGCCTCCTCAGACACCTTGGGGATCTTGAGGCGCACGCTGTTGAAGCGCTGGATGTACTTTTGCAGGGTCTCTCTGGGTTGTCGCTTGATGCGGAGCATGTCACTCACGGCGGGTGGCCGATCGCGAGTACCTTGGAAGTTGGCGATGAAGCGGGTGCGCATCTGGTCCCAGGAAGAGATCGTGCCTGGAGCCAGATTCAGGAGCCAGGTGCGAGCTCCTTCCTTGAGCGCCATGGGAAACCAGTTCGCCATGACCTCGTCCCCGCTGGCAGCTTCGATGCCCAGCTCATAGAGCTCGAGGAACTCTGCAGGGTCAGTCGTGCCATCGTAATGAGGAGGCAGGTCTGGCTTGAACTTGCCGGGCCACACGACGCTACGCAGCTCGGTGGTGTAGGCACGGCAGCCTGCGGTGGCCACGAAAGGCTTCGGCTGGTGGAGAGCTCGGTCTTGAGGGTCCCCACGCGCTGCAGCTAGGAGCAGCGCGGGGCCTTGGCGTGCCGGAGCCGGAGCAGGGTCGTGGCATGCCGGAGCAGGGAGCGCCCGGGCAGCTCCTTGCGGGCAAGGGACTTCTTGGCAGCTCCGTTCTTGCTGCGCTGGTACCTGACGGAGCGGGTTCCGCCCAGGGGCCACGCGCCTTGGAGCCATGGCATCTTCTTGGAGAGGAGGCGGCTGGTACGCCTCCGGGGCTTCGTTGCCCGCATGGGGCGGGGTGTGGCACAGCGGAACGGACGGCGTGGGAGAGCCCCCTGCGGCGCGGACAAGCTCGGCGATGCGGTCGAGCCACTCGTCGTAGACGTCGTCGATGGGACGGTAGCGCAGGAGCTCATTTGCCGGGAGGAGCGCAGCTCGAGCCTCCAAGAGGGCGCGGAGCGCGCGGGACGAAGAACCAGCTGGTGCGAGCGATGGAGTAGCGGTGCGGCCGTCTTGCCGCACGGATGGATGCTGAGACGACGCTTGCTGCTCGCCCCCCGCCGGGCCGGTGGCGGCGTTGATGGCGGGCGATGGGGAACGACGAGGACGTCTACCGACGGGCACCGTCTGTGCGATGCGGGAAGCGATGGCGGCCCGGCGCTCGGCGCGGGCCCGACAAGCGTCGGACATGGATGCAACGGTAGGAGGAGAATGGGGCGGTGGAAGACGAATTCCGGCGCACCCCTACCTGGCACGCCAAATGTCGGATTTCGGGTTCCGGCAGACCCTTAAGGTTCAAACACTGGGGTGCGCGTGGAGATTACGCCCTCTACCTCACCGTCTCGCAAAGATCTAGACTACTGAAGGTTGTTCGGAGTCCCGGATGAGATCCCGGACATCACGAGGAGTTCCGGAATAGTCTAGAGGTGAAGATTTATATATGGGAAGTCCAGTTTCTGACGCCGGAATGGTTTCGGGGGTTATCGGTATTGTACCGGGACCACCGGAAGGTGTCCGGGGATCCACCGGGTGGGGCCACCTGCCCCGGTGGGCCTAGTGGGCTGAACAAGGGAGGAAACCAGCCCTGGTGGGCTGGTGCGCCCCCCCCCAAGGGTCCCAAGGCGCCTCCCACATGCTTGGGGGGCAAGTTACCCCCCTTGTCCGCCCCCCTTGTATATGGGATCTAGGGGCCGGCCCCCTCTCCCCTTCCCCTATAAATAGTGGGGGGTGGAAGGTCTGCCACACCCTTCCCCTGGCGCAGCCCTCCCCCTCTCCAACACCTCCTCCTCCTCCATCGCGCTTGGCGAAGCGCTGCCGGAGAACCACGAGCTCCATCACCACCATGCCGTCGTGCTGTCGGAGTTCTCCCTCAACTTCTCCTCTCCCCTTGCTGGATCAAGAAGGAGGAGACGTCCTCGGGTAGTACGTGTGTTGAACGCGGAGGCGCCGTTGTTCGGCGCTTAGATCGGAATCGACCGCGATCTGAATCGCTGCGTGTACGACTCCACCAACCGCGTTCTTGTAACGCTTCCGCTTAGCGATCTTCAAGGGTATGAAGATGCACTCCCTCTGTCTCATTGCTAGTATCTCCTAGATTGATCTTGGTGACACATAGTAAATTTTTTGAATTATTTCTACGTTTCCCAACAACGCGTCAAAGAGGTCCATAATCAGAAATGTCTGCGAAGACCAATAATAACACAAACGATTGCTGCTAATACGCTGTGTGATTTGCTCTGTCTACAGTAGAATAACATGTATATATATAAATAAAATAAACATCCAATTACGTAAGTGACTATACAGATCATTCGCACACACCTCAATAAACAATTGTGTGCATTCTAAAGTAGGAGAAACGATCGTCTAGTAATCTACTTCTTGTGACGCTCCCACCACTGCTACGTGGCTCGATCCCTCCTATGGGTCAGGAAGAAGATAGATCCTCATGTCAATGATCCTCCTGTACATCTCATAGCTTGTGTATGCGTCCATGGTCGCGTACTTGACATGTTGTTCATGCAGTCTCTTATGCCACACACTGTGCCAGGCATTCCTGTCCTTATTGCTCCCATTCATCATCTTCATGTAGTAGGGGTCGATGATGGCCGAGGCGAGGTCAACCAGGGAGTTCAGTTTGTTTTTGTCGCTGCCCCAGACCTTGTAGTGGCTTTGGATGTTGACAAGATTCGGGCATTTCAAGCACGAAACCTTGAGCGATTTTAGATCGTTGGTGGTGTCGACCGCAGCGAAACTATAGTCGGAGTTGTTGATAAACCTGGAGAAACACTCGCAAGGCATTGTGGCCAAGTGGTAGTGGTAGACGAGGACGTCATGTCGCGTGCACAACTGGGTGATGACAACCTTCTGATCGTGCCCGGCACGACCCATGGTGTACTCGAGGTCGAAGCCGACTACTTGGTACTTGTCCTCGGCAAGGAACTGCTCCATAGTTTGGATGGAGCTCTCCACTAAGACCGGATTGTTCGTGTACACCACCGAGAGAGCCTTCCCCCTCACGTGGGTGTCCACGACGTGTTGCATGGTGAACTGCCCGCCGTGGTTGTTGTCGGCCGCTGGGAGCGCCATTGGAGCCACGAGGAGCGCCATTCGAACCGCTGGATGTCCTCTCTGTATGTGTCCTCGTGGGTGAGATTATTGTGTCGTGTGAGAAAAGAGATGAAGATAAATGGCTACGGGAATAAAGGGGGCGGGCGGCATGGATTATCGGCGCGTCCGCATGGCAGTTTTTGCAGCGGGTAACTGCATCATCGCGCCACGCCCGACGCAACTGCATGCACATGAACATGCGTGATCGTGCGTCGGCCCCAAACACTGGCAGCGCGCATGGAGGGACGAGGGCAGAGCACCCGGAGGGACGCGAGAGTAGAGCGCACGTGGCGGGATGCGAGCAGGGCGCATCGCGGTCGCCTGAACCGCAAGCAACCACACACATAGAGCAGTTGAACACGTAGGAAATGGTCACCTACAAGCCGGACGGCAGTTGTGTCGCTGCGTAGAGAGCGTCCGTGTGCTACCACCTCCATCTAGTTTATTGTCCCCTTTATATTATGTGCCATACTTTTCCCTCAAATTTAACCAATAAAATGTTAATGCATGTTATAAAAATTATATAATTGGAAACTATGTTCAAATACGAATCTAACTATATAAATCTCTGGCGACATGCATTCATATTTTATTAGTTAAATCATACTTATAAACCAGGATGGGGGTATAGTAGGTAATTAAATCGCAAACATTTTTTATTAACTGTATGTGTACGTGGCCTTTCGTCCTCCTATCGCACGTCTTGTCACCCCACTGCTGCAGACGGCTTACAGCGCAAGCTTGCGCAGCGCGCGGGGGCGATATTTTGGCCAAACGGTGGCGCCAATGAAACATCGGTGAGCCCGTTCTCGCGCAACCTTGCAGGTTCCCGCGCAAGCTTCTTGCCCGACACGGTGAAATCCCCCAAAATCCCAATGCTTACCGGCCTGCTATAAAAACCATCACGGCCGGCGAGTCATGCGTTGCATTTTCCGCTCCCTTCCTGTAGCTTATCTCGTCTGCTTCTCCCCCTATCGCCAATGGCACCGGTCCGTCATCGTCGCTCAGCCACTCCGCCATCATCAGAGGACAGCTCCAGCTGGGAGGCTACACCTTGGCGGCGGCGCAGTCCCTGGTGTAGTGTAGTGCGCGTGGCATCCCTATTGGGTGTGCGCGCAACACGCACCACACGCTCCACCGCCGGTGCCCATCGGCAGATGTTGCCAGCCGCCGTTGCCGCCACACCACCATCGAAAGCCAGGGCCATTGCCCGCTCCGCCACCGCAGCCCGAAGGCAGGAGGTGGTCATCGTGACCGCCACCCCACTGCCGGCCACCGTGGCCATCACCCGCTCCGCCACCGCGGCCCGAAGGCGGGAGGTGGTGCTCGTGGCCGCCACCCCGTCATCGGCCGCTGTGGCAGCCAGCCCACCGTCGACTGTCGGGGTCATCACCCGCTCCACCACCGCTGCGCGAAGGTGGGAGGCGGAGGTGGATGCCCGCACGTGCGTCAGCGACCTTGCGCACTACACCGAATTCCTATGGGAGGAGGTGGAGCGCCTCGTCGAGCACGCAAAGAGCCTTACTGCCATCGTGGACGCGGCACATGCCGCCTTAGAGGCGAGCAATCAGGAGATCTATGAAGAGAACCACCACTTCGAGAGGGGTCATCTGGAGCAGCAGAGGGTGTTCGAGGTGAGCGTCGTTGAAGCTGCAACAGTGGCAGGCACCGTATTGCGGTTGCCCAGCTCATCGGTAGGCTCCTCCTCCTCAATAGTACAAAGCCCCTCCGTAGTAGTAGTAGTAGTAGTAGTAGTAGTAGTAGTAGTATTTAGGGACTATTTTGTTCAGTTCATCTGACTATAGATGTGGTGGAACTGTACAACGTACTTAAAATTAGCTAGTATATATAGTTGAACTAGCTATTTCAGTACGTGGTTGGCAACAATTGGGGAAAAGTTTGGTCAGTTCAGCTGTCGAGTTGAACTGTTTGTATAAATTAAGAACGAATGCTTAATCTATGAATGAAATCTATGCTTAATTACTGAATTTTAGTTGCAAAAATTAGATACTACTAGTGATTTTTAGCTTCATATTTTGCCAAATCGCAGTGTTACAAGGTTGACAAATGGCAATGTTACTAGATCAACAAAAGTCAATCTTTCCAGTTTGACAAATGGTAACATACCCAATATGATAGATGCAAATCGCACCAAATTGTTTGTAAGTGGTTGCACACGGGTCATCCAAAAGAACCATTTGTGTTGAAGAGATGCACAAATCCTGCTCTCACTTTGCATCATGTCATTCCGGGGTCGACAGGCGTGGGGTGGGAGGACGGCAGCTGGCGGCGCTGAGAGGTAGCATTCGATGGCGGCGTCCCATGCCACTGAGGGGGGCGTGCACAGAGAGGAAGACGGGTGGCCATGGAAGTCAAAGGGCTCGCTTCCCAGTGAGCATGCGTAGCATATAGCTCGCACGCTTCCTGGTGAGCCTGCGCATTCGAGGATAGCTTGCAGTCCTCTCGGTCAGCCTGCGCAACAGACTGCGCTTGCACGCCTCCTGTTCAGTGAAGGTCAAGCAGCTGTCTGCACGGCACCTCCTACAGCCATTAAAACCAAGACACGTGGCGTCACGTGAATGGTTAACAAAACGCACACGGTTTGTATTATACAAACGTTTGAGATATTAAAGTGGAAACTATTTTTTCAAAATGCCTTTCTTGGCTGTCATTATTCGAGTGTGCCTTCTCTCAAAATGGACATGAAAAATACCACATCATGTTGGGTGCCATTCCATGATAGCATGCCAAGTTTCATGAATTTCAGACGAGTTTTGGATTTATTAGAAT
The DNA here is from genome assembly GCF_002162155.2 of Triticum dicoccoides. Classification (NCBI taxonomy): domain Eukaryota; kingdom Viridiplantae; phylum Streptophyta; class Magnoliopsida; order Poales; family Poaceae; genus Triticum; species Triticum dicoccoides. Next base: position 134,647,014 of record NC_041390.1, on the reverse strand, counting down.
TTAAAAACTAGGCATCTCAATGTTTGGCCGGCAATCAACAGTGCCCTGGTGTTTGAAATTCATTCCCATTTCTTGCATGGGACCTAAGCATGCACCCAAGGACACATATTTGATTTTTCAACCAATATATATGCACTAGAGCATGTGCATGTAGTTCTAATTAAAATTCTGCACAGAAATGCATTGAAAACTCACTTAATGCATAAAAATGTCCAAACGAACCACAAAAAATCACAAAAATTGACACAACAGTCCTGTTGTTCTATGCTGACACGAGAAAAAATTTGGAAGCAATAAGAGGCAATGAATATCATTTCGTCCCCAAAGGTGGGACGTTCCCTACCGAAACCATCATGCTTGTTGTGAGAAGCTTTGGTTTGTGAGAAGCATACACCCAAACTTGTCCCAAACAGGACAAAAATTTTACCACAGCATGTTGATGCCGCTCCATGAAAGCATGCCAAATTTCATGAATTTTAGATGAGTTTTGGATTTACTAGAATTTAAAAACCAGACATCTCAATGTTTTGTCGGCAATCAACGGTGCGCTGGTGTTTGAAATTCATTCCCATTTATTGCATGGGACCTAAGCATGCACCCGAGGACATAGATTTGATTTTTCAACCAATTTATATGCACTGGAGCATGTGCATGTACTTCAAATTTGAAATATGCACATAAATGCATTGAAAACTCACTTAATGCATAAAAATGTCCAAACGAACCCCGAAAATCACAAAATTTGACACAACACTCCTGTTGTTCTATCTTGACACGAGAAAACTTTTGGAAGCAATAAGAGGCAATGGATATTGTTTCGTCCCCAAAGGTGGGACGTTCCCTACCGAAACCATCATGCTTGTTGTGAGAAGCTCTGGTTTGTGAGAAGCATATACCCAAACCTACCCCAAATGGGACAAAAACTTTACCACGGCATGTTGATGCCACACCATGATAGCATGCCAAGTTTCATGAATTCCAGACGAGTGTTGGATTTACTAGAATTTAAAAACTAGGCATCTCAATGTTTTGCCGGCAATCAACGGTGCCCTGGTGTTTGAAATTCATTCCCATTTCTTGTATGGGACCAAAGCATGCACCCAAGGACACATATTTGATTTTTCAACCAATTTATATGCACTGGAGCATGTGCATGTAGTTCAAATTTGAATTATGCACATAAATGCATTGAAAACTCAGTTAATGCATAAAAATGTCCAAACAAACCTTGAAAAATCACAAAATTTGACACAACACTCATGTAGTTCTATGTTGACACGAGAAAAAATTTGGAAGCAATAAGAGGCAATGGATATCATTTCGTCCCCAAAGGTGGGACTTTCCCTACCCAGACCATCATGCTTGTTGTGAGAAGCTCTAGTTTGTGAGAAGCATATACCCAAATGGGACAAAAACATTAGCACGGCATGTTGATGCTGCTACGTGATAGCATGCCAAGTTTCATGAATATCAGACGACTTTTGGATTTACTAGAATTTAAAAACCAGGCATCTCAATGTTTGCGGCCGAGTGACGGTTGTCGGATCACGGGTTCCGCCAAAACCCTTAAGGTTCGAACACTGGGGTGCGCGCGAAGATCCCCCCTATCAATCTGCATCCTAACTTGGCCTAGATCTCACGAACTAACTCGACGAACTTGCAACACAAGGGACACAAGATTTATACTAGATCGGGCCACCGTTGCCTCTTGGGCTGAGGATGAACAGTACAAGGGGAAGAACAGCCTCCTGAGGTTGAGGTGTTCTTGTGCTTGGTGCACTTGTGTGGCTGGGGATGACCTAGATCCTCCTCCTGCCTATGGTGGTGGCTAGTCCTATTTATAGACTCCCTGGTCCTCTCCCCAAATATTGAGCGGGAAGGGAGCCAACAACGGCCAATTTGAAAGGGGACAACTAGTACAATCTATCCTGACAAAAGGTGGTATTTGCCTGCCAAAGGTTCTGGTGGTGACGCCGTCCTGGGATCCATGGTGACCTCCATCTTGCCGTCCATCTGTTCTTGGTCTCGTTGCACCAATATGGAAACCTTTGCTTGATGCCCCGGTACTCCGCGCCTGCGCTTGCCCCCTTAGCACCAAAGAGGAAACAAGGACGTTGCGCGCGCTGGCGCCTGCCTGGTCTCGATCGTCATGGCTCATGCCACGAGAACCTCGTGAGGTTTGCCCGACCTTGAACTCTCCGCCCGTCATGAGCCAGCCTGGCGAGGCCGCTCCTGAGGAGGTCTTGTGCGTCCGCCTCACGAGGCTTGGCCCCTCGCGAGGGTCTTGATTCCTTGTTATGAAGATGGGCCATACAGTCTTGCCAGCAAAGCCACGTCATGGGTCGCAGGCAGGCAAGTCTGGGGACCCCCGTTCCCAGAATGCCGACAGTAGCCCCCGGGCACAAGGCGCGCTTGAGCTTGGCTTCGAGGCGAAGCCAAGGGTCAAGTGCGGAGCGCCGCGGGCCCCAATAACCTGCGGCCTCGGTCGACGTGTGGCGGTTGACTGGACGTGGGCATCTCCGCTTCCCCATGCTGCCTCGGCAATTGCTCGACGTGACAAGTCCCTGTGACATGCAAGGAAGACCATCATTACTTGTGATCATGGGGGGTGCCGGTTGGCCTTCTCCAGGGATAAATGGGAGGGGGGTGGACCCCCCATCGCCCTTCTTTCCTCTGTATCTCCTGCTTCTTCTTATTCCTAGCTCCACTTCTTGCTTGTGTAGACATGGCGCCGATCCGGAGGTTCTCGGCCGCAGAGAAGGGCAAGGCTCCCCTCAACGTACCTAAGCTACTCCCGCCGAAGAAAAGGAGGTCTCATCGCCATGAGGTGGCCGTGAGGTCAGTGGTGTCGAGGCCTTGGTATGAGAGGCCACCTCCTGGGTACCCGTTGCCTTTGTATGCTCACGCTGACGATTCCGGAGGGAGGAGTGGTGAGCGGCGCCGCCCGCGCCAGGGCCGTGGTCGTCATGCCGCGGAGGCGCACGCTGTCGCCCGAGGGGTCCATGCTACGGACTTTTCGCGTGAGTTCGTGCTATGGGCGGTGATGCCCTGAGCTCCTGGATATGCCTCCCGCCGAGCCCGGAGCAGGGCCGCGGCGTCCAGCTTGGCGTCGGCCTCACGTGGCCCACTGTTGATGATGGCATCGGCGACACCTGGTGTGCGTAGAGAGAACCCCTAGGAATTCCTTCCCTTTTGTTCCCTGCGAGGAATCAAGAAACGGACCCCGTGGGGGTGTGTAAAGCGTTTGTAATGCCTTTTGTCAATATAGCCCTCGTTATGAAGATTTGTGTGCGCTTATCCTGCCGAGGCTCGGCCTCCGCTTTCCAATCCCGCGGCAGCTTGGTGCTTTGTGCTGACAGGTCCCGGTCCCCAGGTAGGCTGCAGCCGTCGCTGGTATGCCAGGTCGCGTGGTGGTCAAGGCCGGGAGGTGAGCGGCCCAAGGTCCAGTAAGAGCTCCTGAGGCGCGATGCTCAAGAGGTCCTACTTAGCACACAAGAAGCTGTCTTAGGATGGGAAAGGCAGAAAACGTTGCCCCAGCAGGGCAGCGAAGGGAGTGAGCGAGGGTCTCGTGCCGCAAACGACTGGTGGATCCAGAGCGAGAACTTATCTTTGGCTGTCTGGGGTCTGCTCCTCGGGTCGTGCCGGACTTGGATGCCGGTCGCTGTAGTGTGGCTAGGTCTGGTCTGTGCGAGCCCCCCTCCCCTCCATGTCCTTCTTGGTGCTCTGCGTCCTCAGGTCCCGGCCCTTGAGCGAGCTCAGCCGCCTCTGGTATGCCAGGTCGCGTGCCGTGGTCAAGGCCAGGGGGTGAGGGCTGGAGAGCTAGTAAGAGCTCCTGAGGAGCGATGCTCAGGAGCCTCCCTTTTAACACGCAAGTGAATCACATTAGAGGGGAGAGAGGGTCTGTGGTACCGCCTGTTGTGGACCTCATGAAGTTCCTGCAAGCTAGCACAAGGAAGGGCACCGGTCGCCGTGGTGATTGCTGGTTTTCTTGTGGTGCGTGAGTGGGGACTCCCTACTGCGGAGAGCCCCCGGGGCGTGTACAACCCCGCCCTGACATGTGGCTTGCACGGTAGGGCTAGACGAGGTGTATCTGGGCACTCGTGAGCCAGCGCGGGACTAACGAGGCCCTACCTCATGGCGGGATGCGCCTGGTCTTGCTTCTTGTTCACTGTCTTGGTCCTGCGAAATGGTTAGACAACGCGAAGGGTCCTGAAGAAAGACGGGCGGTGCTCGGCTCTCACAGTGGGTGACAATCAAGCAGGTGATAGTCATAGATAGATTAAGCATGGAAAGCAAGCTAGCTCAGGTAAGTGCAGGGAAGATGCATGCCACCGGGTCCGGCCCAAGCGGCTAGGGGATGATGCAGCCCGAGGGGCGCCCCCAACAGGGTAAGCTAAAGACATAAAAGGAAAGATACATGCCACAGGGACGGACCCACGTGGCCTGGGAATGATGCAGCCCTCGGGGCACTCCCAGCTGAATGAACTTGCAAAAATATCACCTGGTTCTGTTGATGAAGGAGAGTTGGGGAAGCTGAAGGTGTGCGGCGAGAGGGCTGCCCCACATGAGCCACCGGGGCCCTGAGCCTCGGTAGGCTCTGGGGGTCCAGGGGGTTCCCTGAGGACCGTCTTCATCTCTGTCAACATAGCGTGGTGCCTGGCCTCCTGAGACACCAGGATGCTCCACGACTTGTGTTGATATGCGGCCGCCACGCTCGGCAGGCCAAAGGGCATGAGAACATAGTTGTGAGGTGGGCCCTCGCAGCGTCCCATGCGCGAAGGCCAGAGAAGCTCTTCAGAGGCGGCCCGATTGAGCCTTGGGACGTCAATGTAGACGCACAGCCCGGCATCCTCGCCTGGATGGGGGGCTACGCCTGGTGAGCGGCGGCTGCCGCGCATGGACCTCGCATCTTGCAGTTCCTGAGTGGTCTTGGTGATGAACTCCTGAGCAGTGGGCACTCCTTGCCATGTGTTCTCTTGAGGGAAGCCTGCCGCGAAGCACGCCTCCAAGTGGTGCCCAAGCGCCTCTCTCGTGATGCTGGCAAAGTCTGAGGCCCTTCAGAAGAGAGCCCCCGAGCCCTGCCCGAGAGGGGCGCTGGGCGCTCCTTCCTATGCGTTGGAGAGAGGCGCCCCAGGCGCGGACGCCGATCCTGACGAGGCGCCGCTTGCCTGAGGCCCTGCGTCACGTAGATGCTTCTTCTTCTTGGGGGTGGCCTCAGGAGGGCACTCGCGCTAACTGTCGGGGTCGTCGATTGCTGCAGCTTGGAAGGCATACTCGAGGGAGCACACCGTGTCTCTTTCTTCGCACGGGACCGTGATGATTACGCCACTTCCCGGCATCTTGAGCACATTGTAGCCTTGATGGGTCACCGCCATGAACTTGGCCAGGGTTGGATACCCAAGGATGGTGTTGTATGGCAGGTGGATGTAGGCGACGTCGAAGTCGATGAGTTCGATGCGGTAGTTGTTGCATTCTCCGAAGGTAACAGGGAGGCGGACCTGCCTGATCGAGGTAGTAGAGCCGTCGGTCACTCCTAAGAAAGGCTTGGTAGGCTGAAGCTGGTCATATGGCACTTGGAGGTTGTCGAACGTATCGACGGACATGACATTGAGCCCTGCGCCGCCGTCGGTGAGGGTCTTGGTAACTTGCACGTTGTTGATAACTAGCGAACAGAGCATTGGGAGGACGCCAGCAGTAGCCGCGCACTTGAGCTGATCTGCCGAACTGAACGTGATGGGGCACCTGGAGCATCTGAGCGGGCACGTGGCCTCGAGCTTGGGGAGAACTGCATTCACTTTGCGGGCAAATTGTTTGAAGATACGCTGCGAGGCTGGGGCTTGAGCTCCGCCCAAGATGCAGGCGATAGCGCGTGGCTCCTGGAAGCCCCCAGCCCCTCGTCTTGATGGTGGTCGTCATTCCTTCTGGGTGGTGGCGGTAGTGGAGGAAGGCCTGTGTTGCCTTGAGGACGAGCCTCGCGAGGCTAGTCCCTCCAGGCGCCCTCGCGAGGATGATCCTACCAGCGGTCCTCACAAGGCCAGTCGTGCCACTCCTGGCGCGGGCCACGATCGTCCCAGCGTCCGCCAGCACATCCTTCTCCTCGGCCGTAGCCCCGGTCACTGTGCTCGGGGCGTAGATTGAAACGTACTTCTCGAATGGCTCTGAGCTCTTGGCAGTCGCTGGTGTTGTGGGTATGCAGGTTATGGAAGGTGCAGAATGGGTGGCTGCCCTTGGATGACTCATGCTGGTCTCTGCCGCGCTTGGTATCTGGCTCCGCCTCGAGCACGGCTGCTCCCTTGCGCTTCACGTCCTTGGCCTTGGTCTTTTTCTCCTTTGGGTCTGCAGCAGGAAGTTCGAGGAGGGAGAGGCGCCCCTCCTCAGCTCTAGCACACTTGGTCGCAATGTTGAATAGCTCTAGGGTCGTGCACAACTCTTCATGGATGGCGAGATCCTCCTTCATCTTGACGTCGCGGACACCGTCGGAGAATGCTGAGATGATGGCCTCGTCGGTCACCTTGGGGATCTTGATCCGTGCACTAATGAAGTGATGAATGTCCCTCTGCAGGGTCTCTCCTGGTTGTTGTTTGATGTGGTGTAGGTCGCCCGCGACCGGGGGGCGGTCGCGAGTGCATCGAGCCTGGAGGCAGGCTCAGGAGCCAGGAGCGGGGGGCATCCTTGAGAGCCATGGGAAACCAGTTTGCCATGACTTTCTCGTCGTCGTTGGCTGCCTTGATGCTCAACTCGTAGAGCTGTAGGAACTCCGTTGGGTCGGGGGTGCCGTCGTAGCGAGGAGGCAGATCTGGCTTGAATTTTCCCGGCCAGGCGACGTTGTGCAGCTCGGGGGTGAAGGCGCGGCAGCTGGCCGTGGTCACCGGTGCCCGCCTTGGAGGTGGATCTTGGCCTTGGCGCCCGCTCGCCGCTATGGCCAGCGGCGCGGGGCCTTGCCGCAGCAAACGATCCTGGCGCGGTGGAGCGAGGAGTGACGGAGCGTTCACCTGCGGTCAAGGGACTTCTTGACAGCTTCTTTCTTCACGCGCGGGCGCCGGACGCGGTGGGTTGCGCTGTGGAGCCGCGTGCCTTGGTGCCAGGGCGCCGTCTTAGGGCAGAGGTGGTGGAGGTGCTTCATGAGCTGCATCGCCCGTGTCTGGCGGAGGGTGAGCAGAGAGTAGGACGGCGCAGGGGAGCCCCCTGTGGCGCGGACAAGCTCGGCAATGCGGTCAAACCAGTCCTCGTAGAGGTCGTCGACTGGGCGGTAGCGCAGAAGCTCGTGCGCCATGAGGAGCGCAGCCCGAGCGTCCATGGGAACGCGACGAGCGTGAGACGACGAACCAGCAAGAGTCAGTGATGGAGTGGTGGTGCGGCCGTCCTGCCGCACCGAGGGGTGTAATGAGGATGCTTGCTGCTCGTTCCCTGCTGGGCCAGTGGCTGTGTTGGCGGAAGGCGGCGGAGTGTGACAGGGTGGCCCGGCGACGGGGGCCGTCTGAGCAACACGGGTGGTGAGCGCAGCCCGGCGCTCAGCACGGGCGCGACGCACGTCCGCCATGGAGACGATGAAGCGACGTGACGCGAAGCGACGGATGGGAAGCTTCGGCGCATCCCTACCTGGCGCGCCAAATGTCGGATCACGGGTTACGGCAAAACCCTTAAGGTTCGAACACTAGGGTGCGCGCGAAGATCTCCCCCCCTATCGATCCACGTCCTAACTTAGCCTAGATCTCACGAACTAACTCGACGAACTTGCAACACAAGGGACACAAGATTTATACTGGTTCGGGCCACCGTTGTGGTGTAATACCCTACTCCAGTGTGGTGGTGGTGGATTGCCTCTTGGGCTGAGGATGAACAGTACAAGGGGAAGAACAGCCTCCTGAGGTTGAGGTGTTCTTGTGCTTGGTGCACTTGTGTGGCTGGGGATGACCTAGATCCTCCTCCTGCCTATGGTGGTGGCTAGTCCTATTTATAGAGGCCATGGTCCTCTCCCCAAATATTGAGCGGGAATGTCAGGACCCCGATTCCAGGTCACATCGATCTAGCCGGTAACACCTCATATCACTTTGCGGCCTCACGCACGGTACCCCACGGGTGTCGCCTTACCATGGCCCGAGACCGTTTGCGCCTTTTGGCTCACGTATATGATAGTGTCACTAGCATCCATATGACAGAGAACCCGGGCCGACATGGCTAGTCGTGAACCCAAAGCGGCACAGACCTATGGAGACAGGCATACATGAATCACATCGAACATGTCGGTCATCAACGAGTGATTCCGGGCTATAGCACTGGGCTAACAGGACTCCGGGGAACCCCGAGCTGTAGTAGGCTAGGCAGGACTCCGGAAGTCACCGTGTGACATTTCCCCGAAGGGGAAGACATAGGGATGAAGTGAAACACATGTCGGCCAGTCAAGTGTCCTGAACAGTAGTGCTGGGCTAGCAGGACTCCGGTGAACCCGGCTGTAGTGGACTACTATGGCTCGAGGAGCACTAGACTACATTTCCCCATATGAAAGGCTGCCAAGGATAAACAACTAGATTGTCAGATCCCACTCATACCAAGCATTTCAATCATACACACAATATGCCCGATATGAGTACATACAACATGGCATCACAAAAAAACTCTACAACTCAAGTACTTTATTTAAAGGCTCCAGAGAGCCATACATAACATGTTCATACAGATAGTCACAAGACCCGACACTCAAGTCATACAAACATACAAGCACATGCGGAAGCAACTAGTCTGAGTACAGACTCTAGAAAGAAAGAAGGCTTCTCGAAGCCTGTCTATCTACATAGGCCCTCCATGGCCAGGGTTACCACCTGGGTGGCTAGTCACTCGTCGACGTCAAGGTCTACATAGAACCCATCGGAGGGGGCAGTGTTGTCGTCTGAAACCAACAAATAAGCAAACATGAGTACAAAGGTACTCAGCAAGTCTTACATCAGAACCTACCATACATGTTTATTCTCAAGAAGGTGGTGGGGTCAATGCAGCAAGCCAGCTTTGACTCTTGGCTAAGCTATCCTACGGAACTTCACCAGTAAAATAGTTTTCGCACACGAGTCCACTACTCACCAACACAATACTCCACCGGGGATCCTCCCTCGTCATCCTACGAGAGGGCCATCCTCGGTACTCACACTTATCTTGAGTCTTTTAGTAGTATCCATTAACTTGTCTATGAACTGTATAGGCAACCAAGTAGTCCTTTACCGCGGATGCGGCTATTCGAATAGTTTTATACCCTGCAGGGGTGTACTTCGTCACACATGTTTCCACCACTTAGCGTCTACACACGACATGTGCTCGGCAGACTTCAAGCGAAAACCGACGTGGGTGTAGACCACGACCTGACTAACCTCACAAGTCTCTAGTCCAGGTTTATCGCCTATTCAGGTTCCATCCGCAAGGAAATCCGGCCGGGGTGTCCTCAACGGCCCCAAACGATGTGAACAGGGTTCCCGTGACACCAAACGGGTGACTCGGTACACCGTTCCATGGTGTATCTACCGCAACATAGCCCACCCCTAGGGTCAGCGCTACGCACGGCCGCCAACGCATGTCCTACAAACACCAGAAACTAGTTGCAACTCCTGGACAGAGGCGAGAGGGGTCAGTAAGTCGAGCGGGGTCATATTTCAGGGCCCAATGTGTGGTAGTAGCTGAATCTTAAATCACGCATACAGATCTCAGTTCTTAGGGACGGCCTCAATGAAACAACCCACCATGTACTCCTACATGGCCTCTCATCGATACCTTTACCAAAACATGTTCAACGCATCACTCACATTACCGGCATAAGCATTTCACTCTAGCCCATCTCCCAGATGAACCAGACCTAACACAACTCTAAGCATAGCAGGCATAGCAAGGTAAGAATCACATACATGGCTCAATCAACTCCTACACATGTTACTGTGGCAATGACAGGTCATGCAGAGGATAAGGGTTCAACTACCGTAGCACACAGCAGTTTGAATCGCGTTGTCTTAATGCAGTAAACAAGAGCAGAAGCGAGAACATGGGTTTGTATCGGAATGATCAATGGTTGCTTGCCTGATGGAGTGGTAGTGGGATACTGCCCTTCAGTTGGATACTCGTGAATATCCTCAGAGGCAGAACCTACCACAAAGAACACATCGGAACACAATCAACACATGACGATATGCAACAATATGATGGATGCTATGACATGGCAATATGAATGTGTCTTGGCCTAATGCAAGTTATAACAGAAAGGAATGAACTCATTTGAATCAAAGATTCAAATATTAGCTCATTAAACATGGCATTTATAGTGCATTTCCTTATTCTGCCTAAACAGCAAGGTAAACTTGTTTTGTCATGAATGAAACCATTACAGATGGATAGATTGAATTTTTCTGATAATTTTTCATATATAATTTATCTCATTTCGAGCTATGGTTGAATTTCTATGAATTTTTGAAGTTTGAACTATTTTCTGGAATTTCCAGAATAAGAATAAATCCAGAAAATCAATTGCTGCGTCAGCATTGCATCACGGTGACGTCAGCAGGTCAAAGGCGCCAGCCCAGGTCAAACCTGACTGGTGGGCCCCTTCTGTCAGCCTCTCAGCTAATTAGCAAAATTAGATTAACACGAATTAGTTGTCAGTGGGGCCTGGGCCCACATGTCAGTGACTGATTTAATTAAAATTAATTAAGACTAATCCTAATTTAGTTAGCCAACCGGCCCCACCTGTCATAGACTCAGGGGGTCTTCCTGGGCCCACCCAGGGGTCAAACTGGGTCAACTCGCCGGCGGCTCGACGTCGGCGAGGCCTGAGACGGCGGAGGGCTTCGGATTTGGTCCTCCGGTGACCAAATCGACGGTGGAGACGTGCTACGCGTAGCTGGGGCTCGTGCGCATCTAGTGGGGCAAGTGGGAGGAGCTAGGGTGGAGCGAGCTTGCCGGAATCGAGCTCGTGGCGGCGGCCGGAGTTCGGGCGAGGTCGGAATAAACGCTACGGTGCACGGGAGGGAGAACTGGGGGTGGCTACAGGTTCCTGGTGCTGCACTGAGCACGGTGAGGCGCTCGGACGCGTGCTTACACGGCCGTAGCCACGACGCCGACATGGCCGGCGGCGAGGAGCTCTCGGGCTCGGGGGGAGCGGTGGCTACGAGGCGTAATCGAGCATGGGAACTAGGGGGAAAGGAAGAGGGGCTCACAGCGGAGTCGGAGAGGGGGTCAGCGGGCTCGGGGAGGTCCTGGCGGCGGCGAATTTGACTGGAGATGGCTCGGGTGCCCGAGGTTGAAGATGAAGGCGAAGGCGGCGATGCAGGGCCTCCGGCGATGCGTGGCTCGGTGGGGAGGACGAGGGAGTCGAGGCGGAGCTAATGGGCTCGTCGGAGGGGCGAGGGGTGTCTGTGGTGGCAACTACGGCGATCGGCAGCGAGGTACGCGCTCGGCCGTCGCGGGAGAGAGAGAGGGAGACGAGGGGGAGAGTGAGCGAGTGCGAGAGGGAGACGTGGGGGTTGCGTGGCACTTCAGGGCGTCTCCCGGGCGTCGGTGGAAGCAGGAGGTGGCCGGCGTGTGGCCGCGGGCGCCGGCCACGCGCTCCGCATCCTTCTGGCGCGGGGAGGACGACGACTGGCAGCTCCAGCAGGCTGGGCCGAGCCAGGTGGCTGGGCCAGCACAGGTAAGGCCCAGGTGGGCTTTCTTCTCTCTCTTTTTTTGATTTTTGTTTCTGTTTTCTATTTAACTGCAACTGTTTAGCTTTAAATAAAATACTAAAACATTTCCAAAAATCCTGAAAATAAATGTGGCCTCTGTTTAGATTATTTCCAACAGGAAACATTTATTCCCAGAATTATTTGAGCATTTGGATTATTTTATAGCATTTAAATGCCCAAATTCAAATACTTATGATTTAATTCAATGACCTTCTGTTGACCTAGAAAATTGTGCACCAATTTTGCCAGAGGTTCTAACCTAAGAAAAAGAGGGTGAACTTTTTAGAAGGGCATTTCAGGTTCATTGAAAATATTTTTAGTAAACCCTAGTTGTTTCTAGGGGGGTGTTGGGGGTTTCTGCCTTCCCCATTTCAAATTTAAAAGAAATTTAAACATGATGCACATTCTAATGCTTGAACTAGCTAGGGTGTGACAACTCACCCCCACTCAAAAGAATCTCGTCCCGAGATTTAGGATCCTCTGGGAAGAAGGCGGGGTACTCGAGTCGAAGACGATCCTCCCTTTCCCAAGTGGCTTCTTCCTTGGAATGGTGTGATCATTGAACCTTGAGAAACTTAATATTATGACGTCGAGTGGTACGCTCGGCTTGATCAAGGATACGAACGGGATATTCCCGATAAGAAAGGTTATCTTGTAGATCAAGCGTTTCGTGGTCCACTCCACGGATAGGATCCGTGAAGCAACGCCTGAGTTGTGAAACGTGGAAGACATCGTGAACTCTGGAAAGATGCGGGGGTAGTTCCAATTGGTAGGCAACTTCTCCTCGTTTGGCAAGAATGCAAAAGGGTCCAATGTAACGAGGAGCCAATTTGCCTTTGATATCGAAACGATGGGTTCCCTTTAACGGAGTAACCCGAATGTAAGCCTTCTCGTCGATTTCATAAGTCATAGGCTTATGTTTACGATCATATTGTCTCTTTTGACGAGATTGGGCTGTTTTCAATTTCTCACGAATAACGCGAACCTGGTCTTCCGCTTCCTGAATCATATCCGAGCCAAAGAGTTGTCTTTCCCCGGTTTCTGACCAGTTAAGAGGCGTTTGACATTTTCGTCCATAAAGAACTTCGAAAGGAGCTTTGCCTAAGCTGGCTTGATAACTATTGTTATAAGGAAACTCGGCGAATGGAAGGCATTTCTCCCAACTCATTCCGAACGAGACGACGGAGGCTCGGAGCATATCTTCCAGAATTTGATTGACTCGTTCCACTTGAGCACTTGATTGAGGGTGGAAGGCGGTGCTAAAGGAGAGACGAGTTCCCATAGCATTTTGGAAACTTTCCCAAAATCGAGAGGTGAAGAGACTCCCACGGTCTGAGTTAATTTCCAATAGAACACCATGAAGAGACACTATTCGGGAGATGTATTGTCAGGACCCCGACTCAATGCCACATCGATCTAGCATGTAGCACCTCATATCACTTTGCGGCCTCACGCACGGTATTCCCACGGGTGTCGCCTTACCTTTGCCCGGGACCGTTTGCGCCTTTTGGCACACATATATGACAGTGTCGCTAGCATCCATATGATAAGGAGCCCGGGCTGACATGGCTAGTCGTAAACCCAAAGTGGCACAGACTTACAGGGACAGGCATCCATGACCCAGCATCGAACGTGTCGGTCATCAGCGAGTGAATCCAGGCTGTAGCACTGGGCTAGCAGGACTCCGGTGAACCGGGCTGTAGCGGGCTAACAGGACTCCGGTATTCATCGCGTGACATTTCCCCGAAGGGACAGACACAGGAACGAAGAAGGACACATGCCGGCCAGCCTAAGTGTTCCGGAGCAGTAGCAAGCTACCATGGCTCGGTGGAAACACTAGGAGACATTTCCCCGTAAGAGAGGCTA
>NC_041390.1:134590078-134633401 GCF_002162155.2 Triticum dicoccoides | reverse complement strand
CCACACATACCAAGCATTTCAATAACATACACACAATATGCTTGATATGTGCAAATACAACATGGCATCACAACATGACTCTACGACTCAAGTAATTTATCAATAGGCTCCGAGGAGCGAGATATTACAAACATGGGTCTCATGACCCAACAATCAGAGCATACAAATCAAAGCACAAGCGGAAGCTATCATGTCTGAGTACAGACATCTATAAATGAAAAAGGCTGAGAAGCCTGACTATCTACCAGATCCTGCCGAGGCACAAGATCGTAGCTGAGGTAACAAGCTAAACGTCGAAGTCCACGTGGAACTACTAGTGAGACTGAAGTCTCTCTGCAAAAACATAAAATAGGCAAACGTGAGTACAAATGTACCCAGCAAGACTTACATCAGAACTATCTACATATGCATCATTATCAACAAAGGGATAGTGGGGTTTAACTGCAGCAAGCCAGCTTTGACTCGGTGGCTACCCTAAACTACGACTGCAAGCGACTCTTTTGAGGTGGCGCACACGAGTCCACATATTCACCATATCAATACACCACTATGGATCCGCTCCCGTCTCCCTACGAGAACGCCATCCATAGCACTCACGCTTATCTTGCGTATTTTAGAGTATCCACTTTCACTTGTCTATGAACTGATATAAGCAACCCAGAAGTCCTTTACCGCGGACACGGCTATTCGAAAAGATGATGTTAACCCTGCAGGGGTGTACTTCTTCATACATGTTTCCACCACTTAGCATTTGCACACGACATGTGCTCGGCAGACTTCAAGCGAAAGCCGACGTGGGTGTAGACCACGACCTACCTAAACACCTAAGTCTCTAGTCCAGGTTTATCGCCTATTCGGGTTCCATCCATGAGGAGATCCGGCCGGAGTTTCGCTCACAGCCCCAAACGATGTGAACAGGGTTTCGTGACACCAAACGGGCGCCCGGTATACCCGGCCACGTGCCTACCGCATCACAGCCCACCCCTACGGTCAGCGCTGTCCACGGCCTCCACCATACTACAAACACCAGAAACTACTTGCAACTCCTGGACAGAGGACAAGGGTGAATAAGAAGTCGAGCGGGGTCATATTTCAGGGCCCAATGTATGGTAGTAGCTGAATCATGGATCACAAACACAGAACTCAGTTCCTGAGGACGGCTTCAATGAGACAACCCACCATGTACTCCTACATGGCCTCTCACCGCTACCTTTACCAAAACGTGTTCACACACTTAGCTCACACACAGTAGGACATGTTCACACGCCTCTGATTCATCCCCGATGAATCAGACCTGACTCAACTCTAAGCAGTAGCAGGCATGACAAACAAGCAAGAATGAGTAGGCACAACAGGGCTCAAACAACTCCTACTCATGCTAGTGGGTTTCATCTATTTACTGTGGCAATGACAGGTCATGCAAAGGATAAAGGGGTTCAGCTACCGCAGCAAGTAACAGATGATTCGGTGTTGTCCTAATGCAATAAAAAGGAGCAGGAGCGAGAGAGTAGGATTGTATCGGAATGAACAAGGGGGGTTTTGCTTGCCTGGCACTCCTGAAGATAACATTGAGTCTTCATCAGTGTCAACGATCACATCATCGGTATCACGTCTATCGAGAGGGGACAAATACCGGCAACACAGAAGGGAACATAATCAATGCAATGCACAATATGATGCATGATCATGACATGGCAAAATGAATGTGTTTTGGGCTAATGCAACTAGCAACAGATTAAATGAAGTTGGTTTGAATACAAGATTCAAATTCAAACTCCATATGTGATTATTCAAATGCCATTTAATTGATTTGTGCTAAACAGCACCTATAAGTTGTTCTAACATGCATGAAAATGGTACAGATGGATTCCTTGAATTTTTCTGATAATTTTTCATATATAATTTATTTAATTTGGAGTTACGGTTAAATTTCTATGAATTTTAGAAGTTTTAGGCATTTTTCTGGAATTTCAGAATTAAATTAAATCCAGAAAGCATTACTGCGTCAGCATGATGTTGGCATGACGTCAGCAAGTCAACAGGGGCCGGCTCGGGTCAAACCTGACGTGTGGGGTCCACACGTCAGTGACACAGGGGCTAATCCCGCGTTGACCCGGGCTTTGACCCGCTACGGGGCCCACTGTCAGTGTCATAGGGTTAGTTAACAGGGTCATTAGCCCCTAACGACGACGCCACGTCAGCACGCCGGAGACCAGCCGACGGCGACCACAGAACACGGCGGGGCACGCCGGACTTGCGCTAGAGGCGTCAGTTTGGCGCGCTGAGGGCACCAGGGGATGGCCCTTGCTCCCGCGCATCCAGAGGACCGAGTGGGAGGTCGTGGGGTCGCCGGAACTCATGCCGGCGACGAGCTTTGGCGGCGATGGTGTTCGGTGGTGCTCGGGCGCGTCGCTACGGTGCATCAGTGAGCAAATGGAGAGGCTGGGCAGCACCTGCTAGACATGGGGAGCACTAAGAGCAGCTCAGTGAGGCCAGGGGAGCACGGAGGCTATGCATGCAGCAGCAATGGCGGACGGTGGCTTCGGTGCTCGTGGGGAATGGCGCTACGGCACGGAGGGGAGCATGCTGAGTTAGGGGAGAGGGTCAGTGACTCACGGCGATGACGACGGGACGCTCGGCAAGGTCCGGGACGGTCCGGAGCCGGCGAATTTGACGAAGATGGCCGGCGGGTCCGAGGTAGAAGACGATGGCGATGGCGGCGATGCAGGGCTTCCGGAGGGCTGTGGATCGGTGGGGAGGAAGAGGGGGTCGAGGCGGAGCTCCTGGGTGCATCGGCGAGGCTAGGGGTGGCCGGTGGCCATGGGTACGGCGACGATGACGGCGAGCTCCGCTCGGTCGCGGGAGGGGAAACAGAGGAGCAAGGGGGAGGGAGGTCCAGAGAGCGAGGGAGAAGTGAGAGGGGGTCGGGGACGTCTCCGTGGCGTCGCGAGGAAGTCGGGGAGGCTACCACGGCGAAGCAGGAGGTGGCCGGCGTCGGCGCGCGTGCGTCCAGCACGCAGCTGCTTCGGGGCGAGGGGGAGGAAGATGACTGGCAGCTAGGCTGCACAGTAACGGGCCGCGCAGAAGCTGGGCCGGCTACAGGTAAGTGGCCCAGGTACGGGTCTTTCTCTCTCTCCTTTTCTAATTATCTCAGTTTTCTATTATTCTGAAAATTTAGGGCTTTATTAAAAAATACTCAGACACTTTCAAAAATCATGAAACTAATCCTGGCTACTGTTTAGAATATATCCAACAGTAAACATTTTAGTTTATGATTATTTGAGCATTTGAAATATTTAATAGCATTTAAATGCCCAAATGAAAATACTATATGATTTAATTCAGTGACCAAATATGTCCTGCAAAAATATAAACCATTTTTGGTAGATGCTTCCACCTCGAACCAGAAATGTTGAACATTTTTAGAGGACATTTTGAGTTCAATGAAAAGGGTTTTATTTTGACCCTAGTTGAATTCATTTGATGTTAGGGCTTAGTCAATCCCCATCTCAGGTTTAAATGAAATTTAAACATGATGTAACACTCTAATGCATGCACTAGGCATTGTCAGAACTAGGGATGTGACAACTCACCCCCACTAAACAAGAATCTCGTCTCGAGATTCAAGCGTAGGGTAAGGTGAAAGGTAAGCGCAACTAGTATAATCTTCACGATCCAGGGTGCACTTCAGTTGAACGTTGATTTGAACACCATCTTTGTCTTGTCGTCTTGCTCTGAGCACTCCAGCTAATCATGACAAGAAGAGGAAAGGAAAACTCTAGAAGGATCGATCTTCTCGAAGGTCGAACAACTCAGGATTAACTCCCGGAATGTGACATAGCAACATCTCTCAAGCTGAGAGACGAAGCATACCTCTAGAGGGATGGAGTGGAGCAGGTGACGAGGTTCACTAGGTAGACAACAATTCCAGACTTAAGAATGTGGTGATCGGTGGTCAACATAGCGAGGAGTTGAATTGCCATGATACCACGACGAAACATCCTGGAGGAGGGTGATTCGTAGATTATTATCTTAAGTGGCAAAAAGAATTACCTTTGATATAGAGATCATTGAGACTCTCTATATCAGCCTAAGGCAAATCACAGCATTCGATTGGCGAGGGTCGGTAGAATGGCATACTCGGACTTGGATGATGTGGATTACCTTGTTGAAGACAACGTAATGGATGATTTTTGCTTATCACCGGAAATGGAGGAGACCCATGGTAGAATGGCACATTGGCGGTGCAAGCTAGGAACAAAATGCAAATGCTAGGAATGATTCTGGTAACTGGGGAAGAACCCAACAATAAAGAGTGAATTCACTGTTGGAGTGGTTATAGCATAACCGACGAGACTAGGAGCAATCCCGGTTAGTGCCGGTGATAATACCTAGCGTTTGTGCGTGCTCTCAAGAACTTGAGCATTTCCACATTCATCAAGGTTTTACCAACATCCGTGTCAAGGGTCCGGTAAACAACTTACTACCATGATGAATGGTGATGGAGGATGCAGATGCAAAGGAAGATAACACCTTCTCAGATTTCACCCTTGACGGGGCCAAGGAAATAAAATCTGGATGATCGACCGAGAGACATTTAGCACTCCGCTTCTAATGTTCTCCTTGATGTGCTAGCGTATCCCATTCATTGAAATGGTTTGGTATCTAGAACATCAAGTAAAGGTCGGACTTCGGGAACACAAAAATCCATAGGGGCAACTAGGGAGTAAATCCTACGAAATCCCTATGGGGAGGTGGCCAACTTCTTCAATCAAGATACTACAACAATAGGTCTTCCGGTTGGGTGTGTTGGCCACGACATCCACTTTACCGGTTATCGAGGAACCAATATTATAGTTCTTGGGGAAATGTTCCAACCATCATATCTGCCTGAGATTCAGATCTGGTTGGTGTCAGAATATTCCAGACCCATCGAGTCTAGGAAGAAAAATGAAAGTTTGCAACACAAATCAACGAGATGACGTTGCGGGATTCTCGGGAGATGAACTACGATAGCAAGCTCCAAAACATGAGCTGGTTCTGCTACTAACATGTGAACACGTTGTCCCAGACAAGCATGACCACATAGTAGTCTTATAATAAAACACTACCGAGTTCAGGAGGGGGAACCATCAACGAGGGTATCGAAGTCCTTACATAAGTCCGGATTAGCTCTTATGAAGGAACTCCTTCTCCTTGAACAAATCAACCAGTGACTTGGTGTGCTAGGGATACATATAGATTGAAGGTTGCAAGTCTTCAAACCACAGCATTCTTCGCACGTGTGCATGACTGATTTGGAATGATTCCAAAGAAAGCAACATTGACTTTCTCGAATCCACGGCGGCAACTTGCATCAGATGCACATGAATTAAAGGAAGTCACTACCTTCATCCAAACATATGCTTCATGAGCTAGCATGAACAAATGCTTTCAAAAATTTCCAACACTAGCTTAATGCTCAACAAAATCATGGAGGAGATAAGGATGTTGTCAATGGGCTCAACAACAATTCATCTAGGTTTCCTTTTTAAAAGGAATTCCATAGTTAAGTGAACACGGTGATAGCATTGGTCAGACCAAAGATGTAATGGTGTATGCTCGAGGGATCAACCACGAATAAGACAACATTACGAGCATCGTTGGTACTGATTTGATTTGACGATAGCCCACACTCAAATCAAAGGATTGATAAGACAATAGGTCCAGCAACTGATCACAGGGACCAATCGATGAAGATATCATCTTTCTTCAACACACACTACACAAGAATATCCCTTTGAAACGAGTTAAGTCAGGCAAGCTTTTATCTTCCAACTCTCCAAGTTGTTGTCTAGCTTAACCAACTAGCTCAGGGATATCCAACACGGATTCTTGGAGAAAGGGTGGTTTACAGGATAAACCAACTTGATCACGAGCTCAACACAGCGGTCAGGTGACAACCTGGTAATACTTCCGAGAAGATCTTCGGAAAATCACGAACCACCGATATGTTACTAAGCTCGAGAACAATCTTGCTTTTTGGGGCAAGACGATATGATCAAATGAGTGAGGACTTGACAAGATCCTAACTCATCAATCGAAGGGTGCACCGAAATAAGGACTAGGTAGCACGATCAGTCTTAGAAGGATGATTCCAATAACCAACACACTAGGAATGAAATTATTGTCCTTTAACTACCAAGCAACGAGGTTGCTGGGAGTATTGATTTCACACATCACAATTCATTTGTCGATATTCCGGTTGCATCAACACGAGGGCCGAGGAATGACTAATGATGGTGAGAAGTATCACTACGTCAAAATTCATGAGAGTTGGTGCAGTTCTCATGACAATTCTGACATAAAGGGGGTAATACTCCAAGGTAGAACAGAACCAAAAGCTGGATTGGCATTTGATCTGCGGAATACAACTACTTTGACCCAATCCTAGATATGGACGAGGTACTGGAGTTTGTTTCTCCAAGTCATTCAGGACAGAATGGCTTGATGGACCACAAGGGTAATAGGCATCGATAAACGAATGCATGCATACCCTTGATATCAATTGATAGACGAAGGTCAGTAGACAACTAAAGAGGGACAACTCAAAGGAACATATAATTTTCTGAGTTGTGGATGCATAGATTAGTATGTCGAGCGAGATCAACATTTCTTCCAGATAACCCATGCAGAGAGGTAGGACTGGCAGAGTCACAATTATGAATGGAGAACCCATCGAGAGCACTCCTGTTGTGATCTTTTGATCCAACAAACTTTTGCCGTAAGTGGTTCATGGTATTTGGAAGAAGGATATACCACGGACCTCGAGAACTACTGCAAGGGTTACTAATATCCTAAAGGCGCTAGCAATTACTATCAACATGAAGTAAGTAGAGTGAATCTCGGGTTCAAGAGCCCAGGAATAGAATACCTACTACTAAGTAGCATCACGGGATGCTTTCGAGAATGATGGCCAGAATCATCACACTGGGAACACAAATCATGGCTAAATTACTAGATGATCCCCTAAGACACCTAGGGTCATAATACTAGCTCCAACATATATGTCAAGTCAATAAAGTACCTCAACTCAACAATTAGTGTGATTGAGCTGGCATAAAGGAACATCGAAACCAGAGGGAAAGGATTTTGCAAATGCCCTCAGACTATTTAGAAACCTGGAATGACTCGGACAGCATAACGGCTGTAAATGCTCAGAAAAGATTTGAGAATTCACAAAAATGGTGGCATAACCACTCAGAAGCACAATATCAAGGTTTCGAGATCAACAATTAACATACGGAAGTAGAAACTAAATTCAAGCTTAGAACCATCAATCCTACAAGTCTGCAGATTAGTAACACGTGATCCTAATAGAAAGAAGAGATAGCCTAGTTCTTAATCCCCGTAGAAGAGAAGATGATGACTCAGATCAGAAGGCCATGAGGTATAAGGAGTAAAAAGAGCCTTACGTTCCATCCCACAATCAATTCCCTTATATAACTAAAGAATTTCTAGACTCAACTTCGACCAGTTTGGCTTGGTAATCCTACAGGCAGTCAAGCTCTGATACCAACGCTGTCAGGACCCCGACTCAATGCCACATCGATCTAGCATGTAACACCTCATATCACTTTGCGGCCTCACGCACGGTATTCCCACGGGTGTCGCCTTACCTTTGCCCGGGACCGTTTGCGCCTTTTGGCACACGTATATGACAGTATCGCTAGCATCCATATGATAAGGAGCCCGGGCTGACATGGCTAGTCGTAAACCCAAAGTGGCACAGACTTACAGGGACAGGCATCCATGACCCAGCATCGAACGTGTCGGTCATCAGCGAGTGAATCCAGGCTGTAGCACTGGGCTAGCAGGACTCCGGTGAACCGGGCTGTAGCGGGCTAACAGGACTCCGGTATTCATCGCGTGACATTTCCCCGAAGGGACAGACACAGGAACGAAGAAGGACACATGCCGGCCAGCCTAAGTGTTCCGGAGCAGTAGCAAGCTACCATTGGAAACACTAGGAGACATTTCCCGGTAAGAGAGGCTACTAAGGATAAACAACTAGATAGTCAGATCCCACACATACCAAGCATTTCAATAACATACACACAATATGCTCGATATGTGCAAACACAACATGGCATCACAACATGACTCTATGACTCAAGTATTTATTCATTAGGCTCTGAGGAGCGAGATATTACAAACATAGGTCTCATGACCCAACATTCAGAGTATACAAGTCAAAGCACAAGCGGAAGCTATCATGTCTGAGTACAGACAACTATAAATGAAAAAGGCTGAGAAGCCTGACTATCTACCAGATACTGCCGAGGGCACAAGATCGTAGCTGAGGTAACAAGCTAAACGTCGAAGTCCAAGCGGAACTACTAGTGAGACTGAAGTCTCTCTGCAAAAACATAAAATAGGCAAACGTGAGTACAAATGTACCCAGCAAGACTTACATCAGAACTAACTACATATGCATCATTATCAACAAAGGGGTGGTGGGGTTTAACTGCAGCAAGCCAGCTTTGACTCGGTGGCTATCCTAAACTACGACTGCAAGCGACTCTTTTGAGGTGGCGCACACGAGTCCACATATTCACCATATCAATACACCACTATGGATCCGCTCCCGTCTCCCTACGAGAACGCCATCCATAGCACTCACGCTTATCTTGCGTATTTTAGAGTATCCACTTTCACTTGTCTATGAACTGATATAAGCAACCTAGAAGTCCTTTTCCGCGGACACGGCTATTCGAATAGATGATATTAACCCTGCAGGGGTGTACTTCTTCACACACGCTCTCACCACTTACCGCCGTTTACACGACATGTACTCGGCAACCTTCAAGCGGAAGCCCAACGTGGGTGTCGGCCACGGCCTACCTAAACACTCGAGTCTCTAGTCCAGGTTTATCGCCTATTCGGGTTCCATCCATGAGGAGATCCGGCCGGAGTTTCGCTCACAGCCCCAAACGATGTGAACAGGGTTCCCGAGATACCAAACGGGCATCCGGTACACCGTGCCACGTACCTACCGCATCACAGCCCACCCCTACGGTCAGCGCTGCGTACGGCCTCCAGCATACTACAAACACCAGAAACTACTTGCAACTCCTGGACAGAGGACAAGGGTGATCAAGAAGCCGAGAGGGTCCATTGGTTTCGGGCCCAATGCGTGGTAGTAGCTGAATCATGGATCACAAACACAGAACTCAGTTCCTGAGGACGGCTGCAATGAGACAACCCACCATGTACTCCTACATGGCCTCTCACCGCTACCTTTACCAAATCCTGTTCACACACTTAGCTCACACACAGTAGGACATGTTCACACGCCTCTGATTCATCCCCGATGAATCAGACCCGACTCGACTCTAAGCAGTAGCAGGCATGACAAACAAGCATGAATGAGTAGGCACAACAGGGCTCAAACAACTCCTACTCATGCTAGTGGGTTTCATCTATTTACTGTGGCAATGATAGGTCATGCAAAGGATAAAGGGGTTCAGCTACCGCAACAAGTAACAGATGAATCGATGGTGTCCTAATGCAGTAAAAGAGAGCAGGAGCGAGAGAGTAGGATTGTATCGGAATGAACAAGGGGATTTTGCTTGCCTGGCACTTCTGAAGATAACATTGAGTCTTCATCAGTGTCAACGATCACATCATCGGTATCACGTCTATCGAGAGGGGACAAATACCGGCAACACAGAAGGGAACACAATCAACGCAAGGCACAATATGATGCATGATCATGACATGGCAAATGAATGTGTTTTGGGCTAATGCAACTAGCAACAGATTAAATGAAGTTGGTTTGAATACAAGATTCAAATTCAAACTCCATATGTGATTATTCAAATGCCATTTAATTGATTTGTGCTAAACAGCAGCTATAAGTTGTTCTAACATGCATGAAAATGGTACAGATGGATTCCTTGAATTTTTCTGATAATTTTTCATATATAATTTATTTAATTTGGAGTTACGGTTGAATTTCTATGAATTTTAGAAGTTTTAGGCATTTTCTGAAATTTCCTGAATATAATTAAATCCAGAAAATACTTATTGCGTCAGCCCCACGTCACAGTGACGTCAGCAGGGTCAACTGGGCGCCCCAGGTCAAATCTGACGTGTGGGGGCCACACGTCAGTGACACAGGAGCTAATCCCGGTCAAACCCAGCGCTGACTGGGGTTTGACCAGGGGTGGGGCCCGCTGTCAGTGGCCTAGGGGGTTGATTAGTGTGGGGGGAGGTTAGCCGCTAATGATGCCCACGTCATCATCGCCGGACTTACGCCGGCGGCGACCAAAATGGCGGCGGCAACGCGCCGGACTTGCGCTAAAGGCGACGGAGGCGGCGGCTGGGGGCACCGGGGCGTAGCCCGGGCTCTCCCGCATCTGATGGGGTAGGTGGGAGGCTGCGGGAACGCCGGGGCTCGTCGGAACGGAGCTCGCGGCGGCGCCGGAGTTCGGGTGGTAACGGGCGCGAGGCCCTGGTGGGGTTTTGGGCAAGCTGAGCTGCGCATGGGCTTCCTGTGAGCCCCACGAGCTCAAAGCCGTGCTCTTACCAACGCTGTCAGGACCCCGACTCAATGCCACATAGATCTAGCATGTAACACTTCATATCACTTTGCGGCCTCACGCACGGTATTCCCACGGGTGTCGCCTTACCTTTACCCGGGACCGTTTGCGTCTTTTGGCACACGTATATGACAGTGTCGCTAGCATCCATATGATAAGGAGCCCGGGCTGACATGGCTAGTCGTAAACCCAAAGTGGCACAAACTTACAGGGACATGCATCCATGACCCAGCATCGAACGTGTCGGTCATCAGCGAGTGAATCCAGGCTGTAGCACTGGGCTAGCAGGACTCCGGTGAACCGGGCTGTAGCGGGCTAACAGGACTCCGGTATTCATCGCGTGACATTTCCCCGAAGGGACAGACACAGGAACGAAGAAGGACACATGCCGGCCAGCCTAAGTGTTCCGGAGCAGTAGCAAGCTACCATGGCTCGGTGGAAACACTAGGAGACATTTCCCCGTAAGAGAGGCTACTAAAGATAAACAACTAGATGGTCAGATCCCACACATACCAAGCATTTCAATAACATACACACAATATGCTTGATATGTGCAAATACAACATGGCATCACAACATGACTCTACGACTCAAGTAATTTATCAATAGGCTCCGAGGAGCGAGATATTACAAACATGGGTCTCATGACCCAACAATCAGAGCATACAAATCAAAGCACAAACAGAAGCTATCATGTCTGAGTACAGACATCTATAAATGAAAAAGGCTGAGAAGCCTGACTATCTACCAGATCCTGCCGAGGCACAAGATCGTAGCTGAGGTAACAAGCTAAACGTCGAAGTCCACGTGGAACTACTAGTGAGACTGAAGTCTCTCTGCAAAAACATAAAATAGGCAAACGTGAGTACAAATGTACCCAGCAAGACTTACATCAGAACTATCTACATATGCATCATTATCAACAAAGGGATAGTGGGGTTTAACTGCAGCAAGCCAGCTTTGACTCGGTGGCTATCCTAAACTACGACTGCAAGCGACTCTTTTGAGGTGGCGTACACGAGTCCACATATTCACCATATCAATACACCACTATGGATCCGCTCCCGTCTCCCTACGAGAACGCCATCCATAGCACTCACGCTTATCTTGCGTATTTTAGAGTATCCACTTTCACTTGTCTATGAACTGATATAAGCAACCCAGAAGTCCTTTACCGCGGACACGGCTATTCGAATAGATGATGTTAACCCTGCAGGGGTGTACTTCTTCATACATGTTTCCACCACTTAGCGTCTGCACACGACATGTGCTCGGCAGACTTCAAGCGAAAGCCGACGTGGGTGTAGACCACGACCTACCTAAACACCTAAGTCTCTAGTCCAGGTTTATCGCCTATTCGGGTTCCATCCATGAGGAGATCCGGCAGGAGTTTCGCTCACAGCCCCAAACGATGTGAACAGGGTTCCGTGACACCAAACGGGCGCCCGGTATACCCGGCCACGTGCCTACCGCATCACAGCCCACCCCTACGGTCAGCGCTGTCCACGGCCTCCAGCATACTACAAACACCAGAAACTACTTGCAACTCCTGGACAGAGGACAAGGGTGAATAAGAAGTCGAGCGGGGTCATATTTCAGGGCCCAATGTATGGTAGTAGCTGAATCATGGATCACAAACACAGAACTCAGTTCCTGAGGACGGCTTCAATGAGACAACCCACCATGTACTCCTACATGGCCTCTCACCGCTACCTTTACCAAAACGTGTTCACACACTTAGCTCACACACAGTAGGACATGTTCACACGCCTCTGATTCATCCCCGATGAATCAGACCTGACTCAACTCTAAGCAGTAGCAGGCATGACAAACAAGCATGAATGAGTAGGCACAACAGGGCTCAAACAACTCCTACTCATGCTAGTGGGTTTCATCTATTTACTGTGGCAATGACAGGTCATGCAAAGGATAAAGGGGTTCAGCTACCGCAGCAAGTAACAGATGATTCGGTGTTGTCCTAATGCAATAAAAAGGAGCAGGAGCGAGAGAGTAGGATTGTATCGGAATGAACAAGGGGGGTTTTGCTTGCCTGGCACTCCTGAAGATAACATTGAGTCTTCATCAGTGTCAACGATCACATCATCGGTATCACGTCTATCGAGAGGGGACAAATACCGGCAACACAGAAGGGAACACAATCAATGCAATGCACAATATGATGCATGATCATGACATGGCAAAATGAATGTGTTTTGGGCTAATGCAACTAGCAACAGATTAAATGAAGTTGGTTTGAATACAAGATTCAAATTCAAACTCCATATGTGATTATTCAAATGCCATTTAATTGATTTGTGCTAAACAGCACCTATAAGGTGTTCTAACATGCATGAAAATGGTACAGATGGATTCCATGAATTTTTCTGATAATTTTTCATATATAATTTATTTAATTTGGAGTTACGGTTAAATTTCTATGAATTTTAGAAGTTTTAGGCATTTTTTTGGAATTTCAGAATTAAATTAAATCCAGAAAGCATTACTGCGTCAGCATGACGTTGGCATGACGTCAGCAAGTCAACAGGGGCCGGCTCGGGTCAAACCTGACGTGTGGGGTCCACACGTCAGTGACACAGGGGCTAATCCCGCGTTGACCCGGGCTTTGACCCGCTACGGGGCCCACTGTCAGTGTCATAGGGTTAGTTAACAGGGTCATTAGCCCCTAACGACGACGCCACGTCAGCACGCCGGAGACCAGCCGACGGGGACCACAGAACACGGCGGGGCACGCCGGACTTGCGCTAGAGGCGTCAGTTTGGCGCGCTGAGGGCACCAGGGGTTGGCCCTTGCTCCCGCGCATCCAAAGGACCGAGTGGGAGGTCGTGGGGTCGCCGGAACTCATGCCGGCGACGAGCTTTGGCGGCGATGGTGTTCGGTGGTGCTCGGGCGCGTCGCTACGGTGCATCAGTGAGCAAATGGAGAGGCTGGGCAGCACCTGCTAGACATGGGGAGCACTAAGAGCAGCTCAGTGAGGCCAGGGGAGCACGGAGGCTATGCGTGCAGCAGCAATGGCGGACGGTGGCTTCGGTGCTCGTGGGGAACGGCGCTACGGCACGGAGGGGAGCATGCTGAGTTAGGGGAGAGGGTCAGTGACTCACGGCGATGACGACGGGACGCTCGGCGAGGTCGGGGACGGTCCGGAGCCGGCGAATTTGACGAAGATGGCCGGCGGGTCCGAGGTAGAAGACGACGGCGATGGCGGCGAT
The DNA here is from genome assembly GCF_002162155.2 of Triticum dicoccoides. Lineage (NCBI taxonomy): Eukaryota > Viridiplantae > Streptophyta > Magnoliopsida > Poales > Poaceae > Triticum > Triticum dicoccoides. Next base: position 134,619,591 of record NC_041390.1, on the reverse strand, counting down.
GCAGGGCTTCCGGAGGGCTGTGGATCGATAGGGAGGAAGAGGGGGTCGAGGCGGAGCTCCTGGGTGCATCGGCGAGGCTAGGGGTGGCCGGTGGCCATGGGTACGGCGACGATGACGGCGAGCTCCGCTCGGTCGCGGGAGGGGAAACAGAGGAGCGAGGGGGAGGGAGGTCCAGAGAGCGAGGGAGAAGTGAGAGGGGGTCGGGGACGTCTCCGTGGCGTCGCGAGGAAGTCGGGGAGGCTGCCACGGCGAAGCAGGAGGTGGCCGGCGTCGGCGCGCGTGCGTCCAGCACGCAGCTGCTTCGGGGCGAGGAGGAGGAAGATGACTGGCAGCTGGGCTGCACAGTAACGGGCCGCGCAGAAGCTGGGCCGGCTACAGGTAAGTGGCCCAGGTACGGGTCTTTCTCTCTCTCCTTTTCTAATTATCTCAGTTTTCTATTATTCTGAAAATTTAGGGCTTTATTAAAAAATACTCAGACACTTTCAAAAATCATGAAACTAATCCTGGCTACTGTTTAGAATATATCCAACAGTAAACATTTTAGTTTATGATTATTTGAGCATTTGAAATATTTAATAGCATTTAAATGCCCAAATGAAAATACTATATGATTTAATTCAGTGACCAAATATGTCCTGCAAAAATATAAACCATTTTTGGTAGATGCTTCCACCTCAAACCAGAAATGTTGAACATTTTTAGAGGACATTTTGAGTTCAATGAAAAGGGTTTTATGTTGACCCTAGTTGAATTCATTTGATGCTAGGGCTTAGTCAATCCCCATCTCAGGTTTAAATGAAATTTAAACATGATGTAACACTCTAATGCATGCACTAGGCATTGTCAGAACTAGGGATGTGACATGTATAAATCGGCTAGCTGGCTAGCGGTGATACTCTCATGAACAGGTAGGAAGTGGGCTACCTTGGAGAGTCGGTCGATCACAACGAAGATGGCATTATTCCCTCTCTTGGTCCTGGGAAACCCAGTGATGAAATCCATACTGATTTTATCCCATTTCCATTCAGGAATAGCCAAAGGTTGAAGGGTGCCAGCAGGCCGTTGATGCTCTACTTTAACACGATGACAAACGTCGCAGCTAGCAATGTATTGAGCGATTTCTCTCTTCATCCTAGTCCACCAAAACCTCTGGCGTAGGTCTTGATACATTTTAGTACTACCGGGATGAATGGTGAGAGGGGATTCATGAGCTTCCTTAAGGATCAATTGGCGTAGATGTTGTTTCTTGGGAACCACCAAACGGTTCTCGAAAAAGACAGCACCTCGCTCATCCATGGAGAAACATTTAGCAACTCCGCTAGCGATGTTTTCCTTAATCCGGGATATGCCCTTATCACGCTTCTGGGCAGCTATGATTTGATCCATCAGGGTAGGTTTCGCCACCAGGGTGGATAGGAATCCTCGAGGAACAATGTGAAGATTAAGCTTACGAAATTCCTCATGGAGAAATGGTTGACCTTGTTGTAACATCAGGTTGTTACAATAGGACTTACGGCTTAGCGCATAAGCCATGACATTGGCTTTGCCTGGGGTGTAAGTTATTCCTAAGTCGTAATCTGAGATCAACTCGACCCAATGTCTTTGCCTGAGATTCAAATCTGGTTGGGTGAAGATATATTTCAAACTTTGGTGATCGGTGATGATCTCGCAAACGAATACCGAGAAGGTAATGTCGCCAGGTTTTAAGTGCATGGACTACAGCTGCAAGCTCTAGATCATGTGTGGGATAATTTTCCTTATGTGGGTGTAATTGCCGTGAAGCATAGGCAATTACCTGACGATCTTGCATGAGTATGCAACCTAGTCCTTGTCGCGAGGCGTCGCAATAGATAATAAAGTCCTTGGAGAAATCTGGTGGTACCAGTACGGGAGCAGATGTCAGGCATCTTTTCAGTTCCTGAAAGCTGAACTCGCACTGTGGAGTCCACTCGAACTTTTATCTTTCTTGAGGAGTTCAGTTAGAGGTTTAGCAACCTTGGAGAAATTTTCGACGAAGCGGCGGCAATAGCTCGCTAAGCCAAGGAAGCTCCGAACTTGCTTAACCGTCTCAGGTGGACTCCAATCAAGGACGGCTTGAACTCGCTCGGGATTGACAGCAATACCCTTACTAGAAATTACATGGCCTAGATAGGTCACTTCTGGCAACCAAAATTCACACTTGGAGAATTTGGCATAAAGGCGATGCTCTCGAAGTTTCATCAATACCAGCCTTAGATGTTCGGCATGTTCCTCTTCATTCTTGGAGTAGATGAGTATGTCATCGAGGTATACTACGACGAATTTATCCAAGTACTCCATGAAGACTGAGTTCATTAACCGAGAGAAGGTAGCCGGGGCATTGGTTAAACCGAAGGACATGACGGTGTACTCGTATTGGCCATAACGAGTAACAAAGGCCGTTTTGGGAATGTCCCCGTTTTTTATTTTGATTTGATGGTAGCCCAACCTCAAATCCATCTTGGAAAAGACTGAGGATCCAGCGATCTGATCATACAGATCATTGATCCTGGGAAGAGGGTATTTGTTCTTGATGGTGACCAAATTGACAGGTCGGTAATCCACAACCATTCGATCTGTTCCATCCTTCTTCTTGACGAAGAGGACGGGGCAAGCCCAAGGAGAGGAACTAGGACGGATGAAACCCTTTTTCAAGGACTCATCGAGTTGGTTCTTAAGCTCGGCTAGTTCTAAGGGTGCCATCTTGTAGGGTCTTCTAGAGATTGGAACAGTTCCTAGAACAAGGTCTATCACGAACTCAACATCCCTGTCAGGTGGAACACCTAGCAGTTCTTCTGGAAAGACATCCGGAAAGTCTCGGGCTACCGGAACATCCTCAAGGTCTGGAAGAGGGTTGGCATTTAGAGAGTAAAGCTGGCGCTTGGCCACTCGAGTTAAGACATTGACTGTCTTGCCCGATGGGTGAGTAAGTTGAACGGTTCTAGTGGCACAATCGATCTTAGCATAATGAGCTGACATCCAGTCCATACCCAAGATGATATTTATGTCGGAGGACTTGAGAGCTATTAAGGATGCAAGGAAGACAAGTCTGTCGACAAGAATTTCATTCCCATGGCTTACTCTAGAAGTTTGCCATTTGGAGCCCGGGGTCTGAATTACCATGGAAGTGGGCATGTCACAGAATGTCGTGTTATGCAATCGAGCATAGCTTTCGGATATGAATGAATGAGATGCTCCAGTATCGAAAAGAATAGATGCCGGATGGCAGTTAACAAGGAGCGTACCAAGGACGACGTTGGGATCCTCATGAGCCTCCTCGGCTGAAACATAGTTGACATGGCCACGTGCAGTGGTGGCCGGCTTGGCGTAGAATGTTTTTCCCGTGGGCTTACCACGGCCAATGGATTTTCCAGTTTGATTGGGGTTGTTGTTCTGGGGACACTCTCGGCTATAGTGACCCGGCTCTCCGCACTTAAAGCATGTCACCACATTGGGGCGTAGAGAAGCATTAGCAGCGGGGCCACCATAGGGCTTGGGCGGTGCAAATTGTTGGTTGGGACGAGGCGCCTCAAAGGATGGCCTTAGGATGAACCTGGGTGGCAGTGCCGTGCTTGGAATCCACACCCGGCGCTTCTGAGTTCCAGAGCCGGATGAAGAGCCAAAATCACGGGAGTGCTTGCGTGAAGCGTCATAATCAGTCTGGCCTGTCTCAGCACTGATGGCTTTGTTGACCAACTTCTGAAAAAATGTGCACTCGTGTAGACAGAGATCACGGCGAAGCTCAGGGCTAAGTCCCTTGCAGAACCTTGCTTGCTTCTTAGCGTCAGTAGATACCTCTTCAGGAGCATAACGTGCCAGATTCCCAAATTCACGACTGTAGGCATCCACAGTCAGTCTTCCTTGGGTGAAGTTGCAGAACTCCTCCCTCTTGCAATCCATGAGACCTTCCGGAATGTGATGCTCACGGAAAGCCTCACTGAATTCAGCCCAAGAAGTGATTTGGCCGACCGAGCGCATAGCTTCGAAGTTTTCCCACCAAAGGCTAGCAGGGCCTTCGAGGTGATAGGCAGCATAGGTAACCTTGTCGGCTTCGGCTACGTTGGCAGAACGTAGCTTGTGGGTGATGCTGCGAAGCCAGTCATCCGCATCGAGGGGCTCGACGGAGTGATTAAACTTTGGCGGGTATAGCTTGATAAAGTCATTGATTGACACCAAGTCATTTCGCGGGTGGCGTGCAGTGTTCTGCTCAATCCTCTCTAGCAGGCGGTTAGTCTCATGCTTGTTTCTTTCCGCCTCTAGCATCACTTCGGCCAGAGAAGGCGGGTGAGGCAGATTCTCACCTCTAGCTGCACTGGCTTCCCCCTGCTCCGGGGCAGCAGGGTTGCTGCGGGTGTTGACCATCCTAGGAGAAAACAAGACAACGGTTTAGACAAGGATGGCTCAAACTTAGCAAGGAAGTGCAGAATGTAATGGAAAACACGGAATGCAGAGATGTTCATTCGTATGTCATGGTAATATAAAACTGCCATATACATACCAACGATCATACACATCTTACATAGTTTAGTACAAGCCCAGGCTACAGTACAACTATGATGAAAGACATTACATCTCATCGGAGGCATTCCAAGCTCCTATACATTATTTGTCTACACCTCCGGAATTGATTACACACAAAGTCATATTCCACAAGTCACACAGGACAGTGGAGATACAACTACTACAATACTAGAGGTACTACTACTAACTTAGACAGCTCCGTAGTAGTTCTCATAGAAGTCGCCTCCATAGCCTGGAAGTTCAACATGACCATCCGGAAACAGACGGTCCTGCGGAGCCTGTGGACCATAGGGGCTAGGATGAGGCCTTGGACCAACAAACGGTGGCCTGCGGGGACCACGGGGTGGGGTGATGCCTCCCACATCACGCCAATCCACCATGTCTAGCAGAGCTGATCTCACAGGATACAGATCCCTTGTATCCATACATCCAGCTTGCACCGCAGGTGCAAACCGAGTCAATGTGGCCCAATGATCAGCACGGGTATTGAAAAGCTCCAACCTCAAGGCCCGATTCTCTCGGTCCTTATCTTCGAGCATCTCGGCAGTGGTACGAGTCAATGAGTCCTCCTGAGTGGAGTCAGCATAGATAGCTTGAAGATACCCTTGCGCTCCCGGAAGTGAAGCTGGCATGTAATGGAAGTCGGTGTTCCGAAGCAGGCCAGTCCGGACTCGCAAGATGGTCATCATGGAATAGGCAGCATCCTGCACAGCCATCTCAATAGTAACCCCGAGTCCATAGGAACAGTGAAGGGGCTCGGTAGATCCAGGATAAGAAGGAAATATCCTGACGGTGCAGAGATATTGGCTTTGATTAAAGTCGCGGAACTGCTCTTCAACGGTGTATTCGGGATACCAACGGTAGCCCGTCTCGATCATTACCCGGACTAACATAGCAGTATGACCGGGCACGTCGAGGCACCGGGTCAGGCGAACCACTTGATTTTGAACATGGTTGGCCATCTGAAAGCACAACCACAATGCAAAGGCATCAGAATTTCTAGGGAAAATTGGACAGCATAACAGCTGTAAATGCTCAGAAAAAGATTTGAGACATCCACAACAGTTCACAATACCACTCAACAACATCATATCAAGGTTCTGATTCAATTAGCAACATACTATGAATAGTAGAAACTGAACTGGGACTTGTAACACGTGAACCTGATAGAAGAAGAGAGCCTAGTCCTTAGCCCACGTTGAATGAGAAGAGAATGACTCAGATCAGAGGCATAGGTAAAGGAGTAAAAGAACCTTACGTTCCCTCCCACAATCAATTCCCCTACATATAACTAGAGCATTTCTAGACTCGACATCGACCAGTTTGGCTCAACGAACCTACAGGCAGTCCGGCTCTGATGCCAACGCTGTCAGGACCCCGATTCCAGGTCACATCGATCTAGCCGGTAACACCTCATATCACTTTGCGGCCTCACGCACGGTACCCCACGGGTGTCGCCTTACCATGGCCCGAGACCGTTTGCGCCTTTTGGCTCACGTATATGATAGTGTTGCTAGCATCCATATGATAGAGAACCCGGGCCGACATGGCTAGTCGTGAACCCAAAGCGGCACAGACCTATGGAGACAGGCATACATGAATCACATCGAACATGTCGGTCATCAACGAGTGATTCCGGGCTGTAGCACTGGGCTAACAGGACTCCGGGGAACCCCGGGCTGTAGCAGGCTAGGCAGGACTCCGGAAGTCACCGTGTGACATTTCCCCGAAGGGACAGACATAGGGATGAAGTGAAACACATGCCGGCCAGTCAAGTGTCATGAACAGTAGTGCTGGGCTAGCAGGACTCCGGTGAACCGGGCTGTAGCGGACTACTATGGCTCGAGGAGCACTAGACTACATTTCCCCATATGAAAGGCTGCCAAGGATATACAACTAGATTGTTGGATCCCACTCATACCAAGCATTTCAATCATACACACAATATGCCCGATATGAGTACATACAACATGGCATCACAACAAAACTCTACAACTCAAGTACTTTGTTTAAAGGCTCCAGAGAGCCATACATAACATGTTCATACAGATAGGGGTCACAAGACCCGACACTCAAGTCATACAAACATACAAGCACATGCGGAAGCAACTAGTCTGAGTACAGACTCTAGAAAGAAAGAAGGCTTCTCGAAGCCTGTCTATCTACATAGGCCCTCCATGGCCAGGGTCACCACCTGGGTGGCTAGTCACTCGTCGACGTCAAGGTCTACATAGAACCCATCGGAGGGGGCAGTGTTGTCGTCTGAAACCAACAAATAAGCAAACATGAGTACAAAGGTACTCAGCAAGTCTTACATCAGAACCTACCATACATGTTTATTCTCAAGAAGGTGGTGGGGTTAATGCAGCAAGCCAGCTTTGACTCTTGGCTAACCTACGGAACTTCACCAGTAAAATAGTTTTCGCACACGAGTCCACTACTCACCAACACAATACTCCACCGGGGATCCTCCCTCGTCATCCTACGAGAGGGTCATCCTCGGTACTCACACTTATCTTGAGTCTTTTAGTAGTATCCATTAACTTGTCTATGAACTGTATAGGCAACCAAGTAGTCCTTTACCGCGGACGCGGCTATTCGAATAGTTTTATACCCTGCAGGGGTGTACTTCGTCACACATGTTTCCACCACTTAGCGTCTACACACGACATGTGCTCGGCAGACTTCAAGCGAAAACCGACGTGGGTGTAGACCACGACCTGACTAACCTCACAAGTCTCTAGTCCAGGTTTATCGCCTATTCAGGTTCCATCCGCAAGGAAATCCGGCCGGGGTGTCCTCAACGGCCCCAAACGATGTGAACAGGGTTCCCGTGACACCAAACGGGTGACTCGGTACACCGTTCCATGGTGTATCTACCGCAACATAGCCCACCCCTAGGGTCAGCGCTACGCATGGCCGCCAACACATGTCCTACAAACACCAGAAACTAGTTGCAACTCCTGGACAGAGGCGAGAGGGGTCAGTAAGTCGAGCGGGGTCATATTTCAGGGCCCAATGTGTGGTAGTAGCTGAATCTTAAATCACACATACAGATCTCAGTTCTTAGGGACGGCCTCAATGAAGCAACCCACCATGTACTCCTACATGGCCTCTCATCGATACCTTTACCAAAACATGTTCAACGCATCACTCACATTACCGGCATAAGCATTTCACTCTAGCCCATCTCCCAGATGAACCAGACCTGACACAACTCTAAGCATAGCAGGCATAGCAAGGTAAGAATCATATACATGGCTCAATCAACTCCTACACATGCTAGTGGGTTTCATCTAGTTACTGTGGCAATGACAGGTCATGCAGAGGATAAGGGTTCAACTACCGTAGCACACAGCAGTTTGAATCGCGTTGTCTTAATGCAGTAAACAAGAGCAGAAGCGAGAACATGGGTTTGTATCGGAATGATCAATGGTTGCTTGCCTGATGGAGTGGTAGTGGGATACTGCCCTTCAGTTGGATACTCGTGAATATCCTCGGAGGCAGAATCTACGACAAAGAACACATCGGAACACAATCAACACATGACGATATGCAACAATATGATGCATGCTATGACATGGCAATATGAATGTGTCTTGGCCTAATGCAAGTTATAACAGAAAGGAATGAACTCATTTGAATCAAAGGTTCAAATATTAGCTCATTAAACATGGCATTTATAGTGCATTTCCTTATTCTGCCTAAACAGCAAGGTAAACTTGTTTTGTCATGCATGAAACCATTACAGATGGATAGATTGAATTTTTCTGATAATTTTTCATATATAATTTATCTCATTTGGAGCTATGGTTGAATTTCTATGAATTTTTGAAGTTTGAACTATTTTCTGGAATTTCCTGAATAAGAATAAATCTAGAAAATCAATTACTGCGTCAGCATTGCGTCAGAGTGACGTCAGCAGGTCAAAGGCGCCAACCCAGGTCAAACCTGACTGGTGGGCCCCTTCTGTCAGCCTCTCAGCTAATTAGCAAAATTAGATTAACACTAATTAGTTGTCAGTGCGGCCTGGGCCCACATGTCAGTCACTGATTTAATTAAAATTAATTAAGACTAATCCAAATTTAGTTAGCCGACCGGCCCCACCTATCATAGACTCAGGGGGGTCTTCCTGGGCCCACCCAGGGATCAAACTTGGTCAACCCGAGACGGCGGCTCGACGCCGGCGAGGCCCGAGACGGCGGCTCGACGCCGGCAAGGCCCGAGACGGTGGAGGGCTTCGGATTTGGTCCTCCGGTGACCAAATCAACGGGAGAGACGTGCTACGCGTAGCTGGGGCTCATGCGCATCTAGTGGGGCAAGTGGGAGGAGTTGGGGTGGAGCGAGCTCGCCGGAATCGAGCTCATGGCGGCGGCCGGAGTTCGGGCGAGGTCGGAATCGATGCTACGGTGCACGAGAGGGAGAACTGGGGGTGGCTACAGGTTCCTGGTGCTGCACTGAGCACGGTGAGGCGCTCGGACGCGTGCTTACACGGCCGTAGCCACGATGGTGACATGGCCAGCGGCGAGGAGCGCTCGGGCTCAGAGGGAGCGGTGGCTACGAGGCGTAATCGAGCATGGGAACTAGGGGGAAAGAAAGAGGGGCTCACAGCGGAGTCGGAGAGGGGGTCAGCGGGCTCGGGGAGGTCCTGGCGGCGGCGAATTCGACCGGAGATGGCTTGGGTGCCCGATGTTGAAGACGAAGGCGAAGGCGGAGATGCAGGGCCTCCGACGATGCGTGGCTCGGTGGGGAGGACGAGGGAGTCGAGGCGGAGCTAATGGGCTCGTCGGAGGGGCGAGGGGGTGTCTGTGGTGGCAACTACGACGATCGGCAGCGAGGTACGCGCTCGGCCGTCGCGGGAGAGAGAGAGGGAGACGAGGGGGAGAGTGAGCGAGTGCGAGAGGGAGACGTGGGGGTCGCGTGGCACTTCAGGGCGTCTCCCGGGCGTCGGCAGAAGCAGGAGGTGGCCGGCGTGTGGCCGCGGGCGCCGGCCACGCGCTCCGCGTCCTTCTGGCGCAAGGAGGATGACGACTGGCAGCGCCAACAGGCTGGGCCGAGCCAGGTGGCTGGGCCAGCACAGGTAAGGCCCAGTTGGGCTTTCTTCTCTCTCTTTTTTTGATTTTTGTTTCTGTTTTCTATTTAACTGCAACTGTTTAGCTTTAAATAAAATACTAAAACATTTCCAAAAATCCTGAAAATAAATGTGGCCTCTGTTTAGATTATTTCCAACAAGAAACATTTATTCCCAGAATTATTTGAGCATTTGGATTATTTTATAGCATTTAAATGCCCAAGTTCAAATACTTATGATTTAATTCAATGACCTTCTGTTGACCTAGAAAATTGTGCACCAATTTTGCCAGAGGTTCTAACCTAAGACAAAGAGGGTGAACTTTTTAGAAGGGCACTTCAGGTTCATTGAAAATATTTTTAGTAAACCCTAGTTGTTTCCAGGGGGGTGTTGGGGGTTTCTGCCTTCCCCATTTCAAATTTAAAAGAAATTTAAACATGATGCACATTCTAATGCTTGAACTAGCTAGGGTGTGATAGGGAAGGGAGCCAACAATGGCCAATTTGAAAGGGGACAGCTAGTACAAGCTATCGTGACAAAAGGTGGTTGTCGGTGTCAAAACCGGCAGATCTCGGGTAGGGGTCCCGAACTGTGCGTCTAGGCCGGATGGTAACAGGAGGCAGGGAACACTTTGTGTTACCCAGGTTTGGGCCCTCTGGATGGAGGTAATACCCTACTCCTGCTTGATTAATATTGATGATATGGGTAGTACAAGAGTAGATCTACCACGAGATCAAGGAGGCTAAACCCTAGAAGCTAGCCTATGGTATGATTGTTGTGTATGGAGTTGATTGCCTACGGACTACAACCCGCCGGTTTATATAGACACCAGATAGGGTTAGGGTTACACAGAGTCGATTACAATGGTAGGAGATCTTGAATATCCGCATCGCCAAGCTTGCCTTCCACGCCAAGGAAAGTCCCATCCGGACACGGGACGAAGTCTTCAATCTTGTATCTTCATAATCCAGGAGTCCGGCTGAAGGTATAGTCTGGCTACCCGAACACCCCCTAATCCAGGACTCCCTCAGTAGCCCCTGAACCAGGCTTCAATGACGACGAGTCCGGCGTGCAAATTGTATTCGGCATTGCAAGGCGGTTTCCTCCTCCAAGTCCTTCATTGAAGATTTGTAAACACCAAGAGTAGTGTCCGGTTCTGCAAAATAAGCTTCCACATATTGCCATAGAGAGAATAATATTAACACAGATCAAATCTGCTGACGTATTCCGCAGTGCGCTATCACACTACGGCCAAGTCTTTTACTCAAATCGTTTTTACTTTTCCACCTCAGCATGTTTTGCGAGGCGGTTTCCTTGGCACGTCTTGTCAAAGCAGAGATCATGTGCCCTTTTTACAGGATTCTCATCAATACGGACGTGGGTAACCCTAATCGTGCCATTTACCATGGCGCTTGGGAGGCAAGGAGTTTTATTAGGCAGGTGGGGACGCACAACCGCATCCACCCATATAAGGGGATAAGGATCCACCTTTTTCCCTACGCCTTCTTCCTCCCTTGCCTATCCATCTCCTGCGCACTCGAGCTCCAGCACCCAAGCCCGCACTTCCCACCTCAACCTTCTCCAGCGATGTCCGGAGCGGGAGGCAAGTGGAAGGTCTCCTCCGTCACGGAGGGCGACATCAAAAAACTTAGGAAGGCCGGATACTTGTCCAAAGACATCGTGCACCGGCTTCCCGAGGAGGGGCAGCTCCTCCCCACCCCAAGGCCCCACGAGAGGGTAGTATGTCTTCCCCATTTCCTCCGCAGACTGGGTTTTCCACTTCACCCATTCGTCCGGGGGCTCATGTTCTACTACGGCCTGGATTTCCATGATCAGGCCCCAAACTTCATCCTCAACATCTCGGCATTTATCGTCGTGTGCGAGGCTTTCCTCCGCGTCCGCCCCCATTTCGGCCTCTGGCTCAGACCTTCAACGTCAAGCCCAAGGTGGTGTGCGGCAACCAGGCGGAGTGCGGAGGCGCCATGGTGGGCAAGATTGCCAATGTCCTGTGGTTCGAGGGCTCCTTCGTAGAGACCCTAAAGGTGTGGCAAGCCGGGTGATTTTACATCACCGAGCCACGCGATCTGAAATGGATCGCAGCCCCCGAGTTCCGATCCGGACCCCCCACACGGCTCATGTCCTGGAAAGAGACGGGCCTATCATGGGGTAACGAGGAAGAGGTGACCGGACTGAAGACATGCATCCAATCCCTGGTAAACAAGTCAATCAGGCTCGTAAATGTAGTCCAGGTCATGCTCGTTCGCCGAATCCTCCCGTGCCAACAACGGGACTTTACTCTGTGGGAGTTCGACCCGGCACAACACTGAACCCTCACTAGGCTCTTCGACACGACGTATGAAGACGTTTGGAAGGTGCTAATCAAAGGTGCCGAGGCTCCCGCATCCGCCTCCGAGGACCGAGGATACAGCTCGCAGCGTCACACTAGCGAGGTAAGCTATTTTCACCTTTTACAGGATGTTCAGCTTTTTTTCTCATAGTTTAACTCTATGCGGGATCTAAACTCCCGTACCTTTGACAGGCTTGGCGGGCGGTATCCGGACCGATTAACTGCCCGGCTCCGCTGCCTGAAGACCCAGCCCCAGCTCTACTAGTGAAGCTGCTGGCTCCGGCGCCTTATGTGTTGCTGGAAAAGAAGGCCAAGAAGAAGAAGACCACGGGGACTCGAAGGAGTACCCGCAACGTGGTGTTGTCGGGCTCGTCATCCGACGAGTCCGAGACGCCCTCCTCTCGTGAAAACGAGGAGGAGGAAGAAGAAAAATCTCCCCTCCCAGCGGAGGGAGGAAAGAAAAGGAAGGCCGCCCCAAGGGGGAAGGCCGAAGGGTCCAAGAAGAGGAAAACCCCTCCGCCGGACTACGCCCCCGACGCCGACAAGGACGAAGAGGAGTGGCCGGACAGGGCCAGGCGTCCAGCGAAATCGTAAGTGTTTGGATACCAGAGTAACTCATGATATTCCTTTTGTTGCATAGCTTTCCCTAATGTCGAATATAATCATGCAGCCCGCCCCGGGCCGAACTCAACGAGTCGTCGAGCGGCTCCCTGGATTCATCGGACGTGAACTCAGTTCCGCCCGCTGTCTCCCCCCGCACCGCGGACGATGCCTAAGTGGCGTCGCAACGAGTTCCGGGGCAGGAGGAGGTGGTCCTGGAGGAGCCGCAAGGCAACCTCCCGGACTCCAGGAGTAAAGGGGACAAGACCCCCCAGGGCTCCAAGTCCGGCTTTGAGCTGGACACCGTGCCAGAATCTTCAACGATTCCGGACCGCGGCAGCCGAACTCCTCCCAAGAGGAGCAAGACTTCTGAGCCAGCAACCTCCGTCCAACCGGAGGTGCCGGACAATCTGCTGGAGGTGCTTGAAGGCGCCTCCATCGACGACGAGCACCATACTATTATGAGTACGGTGATCCAGAAGGTTCAGTCCGCCAAGAGCGGACTGAGTGAAGCTTGTACTAGCCTCCTAACAGGCTTCGAGGTAAGTAAAAAATATGTAAAAATATTACCGCATAGACAGTAGCCCCTGATGCTTTGTTTGGCGTTCGGAAAGAAAAGCCGAATAGAGGATCTATTAAATTTCGCAGGAGTCTAACAATAAAGAGTCAATATGCGTATGCAGGCTTCGCTGCTATCCACCGCCGCACTGACTGTGAAGGTGGGTGTCCTGAAACAAGACCTCGGGCGGACCGAGCAAGAGCTCGGCCTTGCCAAGCGGCAGCTCAAGGAAAAGAAGGTACGGAATACCTTACAGAAAAAGGTGCCTATAGAGAGGCGTGATTGCAAAAAATAACAGGATTGTACTGCTTATTGTAGGGGCCACGACTGAGGTGGCGACCCTCAAGCAGGCGCTATCTGAGGCCGAAAAGAAAACGGCCACGGAGCGCACCGAGCGAGAAAGAGTTGGTGCTCAGGTCGGCGAGGTGCAGCAAGAGCTTCAGGCTCTCATGAAAAAACATGAGAGTTTGGAGCTTGAGTCAAAGGCACAAGCATCCGAGCTCGCGGCGGCCCGTGAGACTGCCAAGTCTGCCAAGGCCGAAGCCCAAAAGGCCCTCCAAGAGTTGGACGAGGTGAAAAAGATAGCAGCGGGTAAGGCATTCTTCATGCAAAGCAGAAATATAAAAGTAAACTACTTGTTACTTACCCGAATCCGGAGCTCTCTAGGGGCATTTGCAGATCTTCCCCGCAGTGTATCCGATGCCGCCGCATTCTACCGAGTTGAAGAGGGCAGCTCGACGGAGAAGGTGTTCTGGTCTCAGTATGCTGAGGCCGGATACCCTGTGCCCTTGAGCGACCAGCTGAAACAGCTGGTCGAGCTCCACAAGGCAGCCGAACAGGCCATGAAGGGCTTCATAATTCGGCTGTGGCCCGGAGAGGCCCTGCCTGGGAGCTACTTCGGGCTGGTGCGGCGGCTGGTGGAGGCCTGTCCAAGGCTCGAGGTCATCAAGCGCTCCGTCTGCATCGAAGGTGCCCGTAGGGCCCTTGCCCATGCAAAGGTGCACTGGGGTAAGCTGGACGGTGAGAAGCTTGTTAGGGACGGGCCGCCGCCGGGGAAGGAGCATCGCAAGCCCGAGAACTACTATAAGGATGTTCTTGCGGGTGCCCGCCTTGTAGCGAATGAGTGTACCAAGGATGTAAATTTTGAATGAACTCGCTCGATTTTATCCTGTGCGCTGAAAACTTGTTCATATGCGCTAAGCAATGCTTATTGAATTTAAAATATTATTTTCTATGCGGTTGTTTATCAAAAATTGAGAGATGGCCAGTCGTCGGCTTCTGCCCCCATGCCACTAGTGCTGGGGTGTTCGGTGATAAACCTGTGCGCTCTTTTTCCCATGTTTGGGTCCTTCGAGGGAGGCGCTCAGCACGACGAACCAGGCAATCAGACTATAATGCTTGAACACTCTCACTTAGCCATAGAACTTTATAATTTTAAATTTCGGCGAAGCCCCTAGTTCGGAAGACCGAGTTCGGGGCGCTATTCATGCCTTGGCTGGGGTTATCCAGCTCCTCGCTCGAAGCGGCATAAGTCTTTAGGGACTCGAAAAACCTCTCGAACAGCAACCGGTCTCTCGCCTCATCATGACAGTCAGTTTTAGCTTTCTCCACTGAGGTGCTTAACCCAGCTCAATCGGGGCACAATCGCAGTGGTTCTCCTAGTGCTACCTTAGCCGATATAGCGGAACATAAGGCACCAAAACATAGGAGCCGGGCAAACCCAACTATTGACCCAAATCATGATTCGGAGCCGATGCATATAGTGCTATAAGCTCGAGGTGCTGCACTTGTGAAAGTGTACGGGCTTCTCACACCATGTTAAAGGGTACTGAAGCCCCTGGCGTACTTGCCGTACCACAGTGTACGGGTGCAACATGTCATTAATGAACATATATAAAAGAGAGTAACGCAAAAAATAGACAAAAAGCTAAGCATTGTTTATAGAGAGGCTATTTATCAAAGCCGAACGATACAAATAGTGCGGTAAGCAAAAGATATTGGACTATTCAGTATGTCCTGACCAGGGGCAGGCCGCGGAATTGTATTTAAAACAGGTACAACGCTCGTAACAGAGACCACCTGGGATTCCATAATGTGGCGTGGCTTGTCTGCCTCCCTAGATCTTGCATCATTTGTGCGGCAGTCGAATTGCCGAACAGGTCGTCCGAAGTATGGAGTCCTGAAAGTAAGAAAAATTAAAAAAAAAGAATCCGGCAGCCCCTAGTACGTTTTAAGCCGTATTTTGGGTGTGCCGTTATTATGCCCCTTCCCCTGTGCTCATGGTATTTCTAGGGCGTAGTTATGTACGCAAGGTACTGGTTTCGCTATATTGTGAAAGCTGGGGTTGGGCCGCATTGCTACGCTTGCTCAGAGCGTGCCAGGCGGTCCTGCTGTGGATTACTCCGGGCACGCTTGGCAGTGTCTGGCTTTTTAATGGCCGGACTGGAGAATTGCCTGAGAAGGCTACTTTGTACCTCCGCTGCGAGAGCCGCCGTATGCTCCTCCGTACGGAGGGAGCGTTCGGTGTTTCCGTTGATCGTAATTACTCCTCGAGGGCCTGGCATATTGAGCTTGAGATATGCGTAGTGCGGCACCGCATTGAACTTTGCGAATGCGGTTCGTCCGAGCAGGGCGTGATAGCCACTACGAAACGGGACTATATCGAAGATTAACTCTTCGCTTCGGAAATTTTCCGGGGATCCGAAGACCACGTCAAGTGTTACTGAGCCTGTACAGTTGGCTTCTACACCTGGTATGACGCCTTTAAAGGTCATTCTTGTGGGCTTAATCCTAGAGGGATCTATGTCCATTTTCCACACTGTATCCTGATAAAGCAGGTTCAGGCTACTGCCGCCGTCCATGAGGACTCTTGTGAGGTGAAATCCGTCGATGATTGGGTCGAGAACCAATGTGGCGAAGCCGCCATGACGGATGCTAGTGGGATGGTCCCTTCGATCAAAGGTGATCGAGCAGGAGGACCATGGGTTGAATTTTGGGGCGATGGGCTCCAACGCGTATACGTCCCGTAGCGCACGCTTCCGCTCCCGCTTGGGAATGTGGGTTGCGTATATCATGTTCACCATCCGCACTTGTGGGGGAAAGCCCTTCTGTCCATTGTTATTCGGCGGCTTGGGCTCCTCGTCGTCGTTGTGCAGCCCCTTGTCTCTGTTTTCGGCCCTTAACTTGCCTGCCTGCTTGAACACCCAACAATCCCTGTTAGTGTGATTGGCGGCCTTTCGGGGGTGCCATGTATCTGGCACAAGCGATCGAGTATTCGGTCCAAACTGGACGGGCCCTGAGTATTCTTTTTGAATGGCTTTTTCCGCTGACCGGGTTTATAGCCTTTGAATCCGGCATTGACTGCCGTGTCTTCATTGATGTCGCTGTTGACGCGGCGTTTTTCCTTATTCCGACGTGTCCTGCCACTTTTGTCCTTGGTGTCTGAATTACCAGGGTTCTTTGATAAGTTGTTACTGCGAGCTAGCCAGTTGTCTTCTCCCGCGCAAAAGCGGGTCATGAGTGTCGTGAGGGTTGCCATGGATTTCGGCTTCTCCTGTCCCAGGTGCCAGGCAAGCCACTCGTCGCAGATGTTATGCTTGAAGGCTGCTAGGGCCTCTGCGTCCGGACAGTTAATTATCTGGTTTTTCTTTGTTAGGAACCGTGTCCAGAATTGTCTGGCCGATTCCTCTGGCTGCTGAATTATGTGGCTTAAGTCGTCGGCATCCGGCGGTCGCACATAAGTGCCCTGGAAATTGTCGAGGAATGCGGCTTCCAGGTTCTCCCAAGAACCGATTGAGTCTGCTGGCAAGCTGTTAAGCCAATGCCGGGCCGGTCCTTTAAGTTTGAGTGGGAGGTATTTGATGGCGTGTAGATCATCGCCGCGTGCCATGTGGATGTGAAGGAGACAATCCTCGATCCATACTGCCGGATCTGTTGTGCCATCGTATGATTCGATGTTTATGGGTTTGAAACCCTCTGGGATTTTATGATCCATTACTTCATTCACGAAGCATAGCGGGTGTGCGGCGCCTCTGTACTGGGCTATATCACGATGCAACTCGGAAGAGCTATGTCTGTTGTGTTCGGCCCGGCCAGATTTGTTGTATCCGGAGTGAAGATCATTGTCACATGCCGTAGGGCGCCTGCGCAATCCGTAGATCGATCTTGTTTGTCTTGCCTTATCCTCAAGTATGTCTTGCAGGTCGGGCGCATTTTCCCGTGCCTTAGTTGAGCGGCGTCGGGGCATGGCTTGGGTGGAGGGCCGACAGGCCTCTCTGTCGCGACCGCGAGGTGGCCGGTCTGCCATGTCATGCGCTGGTGATGTAGGTGCTTCCTCCTCTGATCGGGGTAGTGGCCTGCGCTTCGGGTAACTCTTGGAGGGGCGTTCGAGTTCATACTCTTCGGCTGCAAGGTCTTCAGTCCATCTGTCAGCTAGCAATTCTTGGGCAGCTCTAAGTTGTTGCTGCTTTTTCTTGAGGCTGCTTGCCGTAGCTAAAAGCCTGCGTTTAAAACGCTCTTGTTCGGCGGGGTCTGATGGTATGACGAATTCGTCGTCATCGAGGCTAGCCTCGTCTTCTGAGGGAGGCGTATAGTTATCATCCTCGACCTCTCGGTCTGCCACTCTTTCATGAGGGTTGGTTTCTCCATCTTCCTGTGCCGAATTTTGCTGAGGTGGGTGTTCTTCGGCGCTATCCGGGGTAGTATTACCTCCCGTGCCGGAATCACCATTTTTGCTTTGGCGGGATTTAGAGCAGCGCCGCTGACGCCGGCGCTTTTGCTGTTTCTTGGGGGCGTCATCCCCCACTGTTCCATCGCCATCTCCATCGTTTGGAGTATCCACCATATATATGTCATATGACGAGGTGGCCTTCCAGCGCCCTACAGGTGCTGGTTCTTGTTCGTCTCCTGCCTCGTCGTCCATGTCGTCGATGTCTTCGGAGTCGAAGTCAAGCGTGTCGGTTAAGTCGTCGACAGTGGCTACAAAGTGGGTGGTGGGTGGGCTTTGAATTTCTTCGTCGTCCGTATCCCAACCTTGCTGACCGTAGTCCGGCCAGGGCCCTGCTGATAAAGAGAGAGACTTTAGAGAATTCAGGATGTCGCCGAAGGGCGAGTGCTGAAAGATGTCCGCGGCGGTGAACTCCATGATCGGCGCCCAATCGGATTCGATCGGTAGGGGCGCGGGGGGCTCGGAGCTCGGAGAGGAATCCGGCTCCTCGGAGTCACGGGCCGTGCAGAGTGCGGGGCTGGCGTTTGGCTCGATCGCCTTTGATATTACAGCCCCCGAGGTGATGTCCAACCGCTCACCCTCGATTGGCGCAGCTGGCTCCGAATTAAGGGTTAGAGCCGGTGCGTTTGCGGCCTCCAGGGTACTGTTCGGCGGCAGAGCTAGATCATGCCCCACGAGACAGTGCGTCGCGCTTGGCTGTGGCTCGAATCCGTCGAAGATCAAATCTCCGCGGATGTCTGCCGTGTAGTTTAGGCTTCCAAACCTAACTTGATGGTCAGGGGCGTAGCTTTCGATCTGCTCCAGGTGGCCAAGTGAATTGGCCCGCAGTGCGAAGCCGCCGAAGACGAAGATCTGTCCGGGAAGAAAAATCTCACCCTGGACCGCATCGTTGTTGATGATCAAAGGAGCCATCAGGCCTAAAGGCGACGACACAGAGGAACTCTCAATGAAAGCACCAATGTTGGTGTCAAAACCGGCAGATCTCGGGTAGGGGGTCCCGAACTGTGCGTCTAGGCCGGATGGTAACAGGAGGCAGGGAACACTTTGTTTTACCCAGGTTCGGGCCCTCTCGATGGAGGTAATACCCTACTCCTGCTTGATTAATATTGATGATATGGGTAGTACAAGAGTAGATCTACCACGAGATCAAGGAGGCTAAACCCTAGAAGCTAGCCTATGGTATGATTGTTGTGTATGGAGTTGATTGCCTACGGACTACAACCCTCCGGTTTATATAGACACCGGATAGGGTTAGGGTTACACAGAGTCGGTTACAATGGTAGGAGATCTTGAATATCCGCATCGCCAAGCTTGCCTTCCACGCCAAGGAAAGTCCCATCCGGACACGGGACGAAGTCTTCAATCTTGTATCTTCATAATCCAGGAGTCCGACTGAAGGTATAGTCCGGCTACCCGAACACCCCCTAATCCAGGACTCCCTCAGTGGTCTTCGCCTGCCAAAGGTCCTGGTGGTGACGCCGTCCTGGCTCCATGGTGACCTCCGTCTTGCCGTCCTTCTGGTCTTGGTCTCGTTGCACCAATATGGAAACCTTTGCTTGATGCCTCGGTACTCCACGCCTGCGCTTGCCCCCTTAGAACCAAAGAGGAAACAAGGACGCTGCATGCACTGGCGCCCGCCTGGTCTTGATCGTCATGGCTCACGTCACGAGAACCTCGCGAGGTTTGCCCGACCTTGAACTCTCCGCCTCTCACGAGCCAGCCTGGCGAGGCCGCTCCTGAGGAGGTCTTGTATCGTCCGCCTCGCGAGGGTCTTGATTCCTTGTTGATGAAGATGGGCCGTACAGGCGTGCCAGCAAAGCCACACCGTGGGCCGCAGGCAGGCAAGTCTGGGGAACCCCGTTCCCAGAAAGCCGACAATGGTGGCAGGTGTTTGACATTCATTCTCATTTCTTGCCTGGGACCTAAGCAGGCAACCAAGGACACATATTTAAATCTTCAACTAATTTATATGCATTAGAGCATGTGCGTGTAGTTCAAATTTGAATTATGCACATGAATGCACAGAAAACACAGTTAATGTATAAAAATGTCCAAGCGAACCCCGAAAAATCCCCAAAATTGACACAACACTCGTGTTGTTCTATGTTGACACTAGGAAAAAATTTGAAATCGAGAAGAGGCAATGGATATTGTTTCGTCCAGAAAGGTGAAACGTTCCCTACCGAAACCATCACATTGTTGTGTGAGAAGCTCTGGTTTATGAGAAGCTTATTCCCAAACCTGCCCCAAATGGGACAAAATTTTTACCATCACATGGTGATGCCGCTCCATGATAGCATGCCAAGTTTCATAAATTTCGAACGAATTTTGGATTTACTAGAATTACAAAAGCAAGTACGTCGATGTTTTCCAGAGAGCCACGGTGTCGTGGCGTTCGAATTTCATCCCCATTTCTTGCATGGGAGATAAGCATAAACCCATGGACACATATATGATTTTACAACCCACGTTGGTGCACCGGAGCATGTGCATGTACTTTAATTTTGAATTGTGCACTTGAAATGGCTAGAAAACCAATTTAATGTATAAAATGTTCAAACGAACCCTGAATAATTCCAATTCTTTTACGACACACATATAGTTGCATGTTCACTCCAGATAAAAGATCTAGCAATTCAAACACCGTCCATTGCCGCTGTGACCCCATTATGTAATTCAAATCAAGACGAAAAATCAAGTAGATCGCACACAGTTTATTATCACCAATCATGTGAGATGCAACACAAAATATCCTGGAGCATCGTCGGTGTATAGTACGCCTATGGCTTACGTGAGAAGGTGCGTCGGCTACAGTCCACAATCGGCATCTCAAGCACACTAGCTCACTCCCCAAATATCATTTCACTATTCAATCATCGCCGGTGAAAGATGGGCACAAGGACCCATGTCGTGAGGGCAACTTCGGTGGCTCACTCTGACGAGAGCGCGGCCACAACCGCCATGCGCGTGCTAACAAGGTGCATGAGCGCGGCCGCAATCTATGATCGGGTGGCCATGGCAGCCCAAACAGCCGCTGTTGCTTCTCAAGTGGCGGCAGCAACATCTGGCTCGGGGATAACAACTGGCGAGAGCGGCACAGCAGCTGTCCGTTCCGCAGCGACGGCCTTAGCCCTGATGGAGGCCGCCCACGACCATGTCGAGGCCGCCCACGCCTAGCTCTTGGCGGTCACCGCACAAATCGAACGAAGCTTCTCCGATAACGGTCAACAACCCACGGCCGAAGAGCTGGCAATCGCCAAGAGTGTTCGAGCAGCCGTCTGTTCCTCCGCCGCATACCTTGCAATGACGGAGCCTGTCCAAGCCCAATCACATCCGCCCACACCCAGCTCATGGCGGCCTTTTCTAAAGAGATGGCGGACGCGGATGGCAAGATGCTTGCCGAGTATGGTGTGATGGGTGCCATGGGGCCCCTTCCCCAGGAGACCGTCGGGCGTGAGCTGGACATGGAGGCGGCAGGAGAGATCGACGAGCACTAGCCATAGTAGTACTCTTTGTTTTGTTTAATTAAGAGTGTCGGTCTTTAATTTGTTAGAGTAATGTTTAGGTCGGCTAGCTCTGTTTCATTGCTGAACTTGCTCGATTAAGAAGTTAGTTTCCTTTGTCTACCCAAATTATGCAATGACATGGATGACCACTTTAAGCAGGGAAATTTGAACCAAAATTTTTGACGTTCAAACTCATCACACACGGGTTAAGCTATCTGAATCGTTTGTGATGTTCACATATCGTACACAGTTCCGAATAAGGGATCATGTCTGATGACACTTTGCGCGCCAGTTTTTCGCTGAAGCGATTCCAAATTTTCGGCTTCCGTAGAAATATCTACCTCCCTGCCCCTTTCCCCTTACCAAAAGCCACATTTCCCCTGTTTTGGCCTTCCTTTCCAAGTAGAAACCTTCACTCCTTGCTTGCAGCGCCGCCGCCTCCTCGTCGGCGACCCTCCTTCACGCTGCTCGGCCTCGCCTATCCAGGCAAGTAATCCACACCCGACCCCCATCCTCCTCCTCCTTCCACATCCCACATGCCCCGACCGCCGACGCGAGCAGGACACCTTCCACCCAAATCACCGACCCCTCCACCAAATAAGTGCGGCCCTAATCCATGGTGCATGTAGTATAGCTAGGATCTCAAGGAGCATTTGGCAGCGGAGAAGCAAATCACGGCCACACACGTGGATGAGGTCGCGATGGCTGCTATTTGTGCCGACCCCCTGATCTTGGAGGAGCACCTTGCCATTTGCTAGCTACGCCGGTTAAGCATGCTCGGTTTACCATTGCATGTGCTGCTCCTGCATTTCCTTCACAAATTCTAGTGAATTGTGCTATCTAATTTTACCATGCAATCTATTGCCCTAGTGTATATGTTCTATATGTCGTGTAGTGTGGTGCTCACTTATTAACTGTTTTGTTAATTAGTTGTCATCTTCAATTAACTGTTTGGTTCAATTCTGTAATTGTGATGTTCAATTCTTCAGGCTGCAATTTTGTATTGTCTTACATGTGAGAAATAAATCGAATTTATCTTTGCAAAATACATGAGAAACTAATACAATTGTTATATTTCCAAGTTGTCAAGCATGCTTGGTTTGGTTATACATTGTGCAATGTGATGCTCAGTTAACGTTTGGTTCATTTGTGTTGTGGTGTTTAGTTAACTGTTTGGTTCGGTTCTGCAATGCGATGTTCAATTGTTGTGGCTGCATTCTGTTATTGTATACCATGTGAGGAATAAATCGAATTTGGCTATACTAAATACATTAGAAACAAATACAATTGCTATATTTCCAAGTTGTAAAGCATGATTGGTTTGGTTAACTGTCTGATATTCTATTAGGAGTATGTTATATTGTACAATGTGGTGCTCAGTTAATGTTTGGTTCATTTGTTGTGGTGTTTAGTTAACTGCTTGGTTCAATTCTGCAATGCGATGTTCAATTGTTGTGGCTGCATTCTGTTATTGTATACCATGTCAGGAATAAATCGAATTTGGTTGCACTTAATACATGAGAAACATATACAAGTGCTATATTTCCTAGTTCTTAATCATGCTTGGTTTGGATAAATGGGGTTTCCATGTGGCTTGAATTAATCTGATGAATTTGTAGTGTGCTTATTTTTCATCAACATATTTTACTGATAGCATGCGAACCCTTACTTAACCTGATGACTAACTACCTTATATGTGTTCCAGGGAAATAATGGGCAGCACTGAGGTTTACAATCGAGGTTAGCACGTGCATGGTTCGTTGTCTAATAGCACATTATTGTGCAATTGCAGGAACCATTCTAATATTTTGGTTTTTAACAATTTGGTCTTGCACATGTAGGTCCTGCTGTCAGAGATTTTGACCCACTGTTCGACCCTTTTGCATATGGGGAAATGAGTTGTCCATGAATATCAATCAAATCAAGAAACTCAGAAGGATTGTTAGGATAAAGAAATTAGCGACAAAAAACAACAAGATCTTTGTCTGCATAATCAAGAAGAAATCAGTTCACTACAAGATGGTACTAACTATTATACCTTGCCTTTTTTCATTAGTTTGCCCTGTTTCCAATATAGAGAAGATATTTATGCACATCCTTGTTTTCAGGCCTTTCCAAAGTAGTTCACTGATGATTACCTCTCAACCCACCTCTATGGTCAGGAGGCGAGGAAGGTTTTCATACAACACCCACGGTTCAATATTGAAGTGTTCCTGAAGAGGACGAAGGACGGACGGTCAATCATCCATAGGCACTGGCCTAAAGTTGCAAAGACCTTCAACATGAATGAAGGCTCAATATTCGCCTTCCGCTTCAGCAGTTTTCCAGATGAGATGCATCTGTCTATATACCGTCTATGATGCTAATTTTGAAAGGTTCTACATGTTGCATGTGAAACTTGATGCTGGTGCAGTTGTGTAATGGGGTAGCTGAGTGCTGAAGCTATATCATGTTGTACTCTGATGTATTTCAATTATGAAATTATGCTTCCTTAATATGGAAATGAAATATATTATGTGCTTAATATGAATGTCAATTAGATTAATAAATGGATTATTAATAATATGGCAATTAGCCTGCTAATGGAGAATTAGCTTGCTAATTGGGTTTTGCTATTGCAGACGGTTGTTGAAAAAATACTGTGGGCGATGACCTCAGGGACACACATAGTTTCTAGGAATTAACCGTGTTGGATCAATGAACAATCACACACAACTTTCTCTTGAAAACTGTTTGCGTTAGGCCACCTTGCGCAAACGTTTACCACATAAAAACTGTGTGTGATGGATAGCCTTTGCCACACAGTTTCTTGTACGGACCGTGTGTGATACATTCAATAACGGAAACGATTTAATGGGAAAAATTGTGTGTGATGTACCTGTGAACGGAAACATTTCCTTGGAGTGACTGTGAGGGATGTACATACGAACGGAAACGTTTAGCGGGGATTGACTGTGTGGGATGTACTTGCGACCGGAAACAATTTCGCCGTATAATTGTATTTTTAGCTCTACTATACGTATTTCCGTATTTGAGCGCTCGCCGGTCGCACACGACCTCATTTTGCCGAGCGTGTGTGCCAGGAGGGCATATCCCCGACGGTTTTTGGGTCATGTGGGAAGGACCCCCCCTATCGCCCACACTCACTTGGCGACGGTTCCAAATGCCATCGTGGAAAGGGTTTAAAACTGTTTGTTTAGGACCGATGCGTACCAGTGCTACATCATTCTGCCGATGAACTGAACCGAAGCAACACTCGTGGGAAGCATAGTAAGAACATCAACCCTCTCATATCAGATGTGATCTACATCGCAACCTGCATCTACTCATAAACCTGCTCATGATGCCACTGTTGGAAGCATAGTAGAAAACAAAAAAAATCACACCTAGGATCACCAAGATCAATATGAAGATGCATAAGGGTTGGGATCAACGATCATTACCAACTTCGGAGTGCTGCGGAAGAAGAAGAGTCGGTGTAGATCATGCTCGAAGTCCCTCGAACGGTGATGATGATCCCGCGAACCGCCCTCGAACGATCCCTCGAACATAAGACCGAAAGCACGGCCTCTCTACTTGGTTGCAAGCGTATGGTCTTCACGATCCGGCAGCGCTTCATCGTCCAGAGATAATCGTCGCCGAAGAATTAGAGGGAGGAGATTAGAACCACACTAGGCTTCTAATTATGAGGATTGGAGGTGGCTAGGGCTATCTCTAATTAGTCTAGGACCAACTAGAACTAGAACTAGATCAACTAGAAGAGGCACCCCAAAAACTTGTACTCAAAAGGGTGGAAAACCTCTAGTATATAGGTTTAGTAGGGAGGAGAGGGCAGCCACCAAAGGAGGAAAGTCCTCCCTTGGTGCACCAGCCTAGGGGGGAGTCCAACTCCCACCCCTAGTAAGATTCGCCTACCCACCCCCACAAGGAAAGGGGGCGCCACCTCCACTTGGGCCTTTATGGCCCAACTCTCCTTCCCCTTCTTGGCCTTTTAAGGCCCGTTGATATTTAATTAATGTATAAAATACTTTAAACATTTTCAGAGCATTATATATATAATTTAACATCCCTGAAAACATTTTCCGCCTATATATAATTAATCGGTAATACCCGGTATTACCCGATATTCACCGAAACCCTTCTGGTGACCCTGAAAAGCTTCCGGAAACTCTTGGAACTATTCCAGATATTAATGAAACTATTTCACAAATATATTCTCATCATTCCCATTCCGCTAAATCTTAGCAGATCATGATTACCTTAAGCTTATGACCCCATAGGTTCGGTAAAACATAGACATGAATGAAACCCCTTCGTTCAATGACCGATAGCGGAACCGTGGACATCCATATCGGTCCCTATGATTACACGAGTGATATTCGAGTGACCTTTGGTTATCATGTGATGTTACCTTTGCGTCGCGGTACTTTACAAAACCCGGCGTGCATCGGTATCCTCTTGGGTCATCACCATGCCCACTATATCGTTGCTCACGTTACCGGTTTTGTTCTTCTTTCTCATTGACATGTTCGGGCATCCCCGTGACGTAGTCACCTATGTCTGGCCATACGATGATGGATTCCGTCACATTGAGAGGGCCCTAAGAATATCTCTCCATCATTGGAGGAGCAAATCCCACTCTCGAGCTGTTCGTTCACTTGTCAAACTTTTCGGTGAACCTAAAAGTTATCGTTATGATCACCTTGTTATAGATGACGTTTGAGCAACCCCAAAGTCCACCGTCTGGTAAGAAGTAACTAAGACACTCTCATGGTCTGAGGAACTAAAGTACACATGCTAACACTTCGTGTTATAATAGATGATTTCAGACAATATGATCACAAAGTATAACATACAAGATTGGGTCAATTCAATATGACCGTTCTTCTGACGCCATACCCACAATGTTTTTTTAGGACTATCGTTGCACCTAAAGATATCCTAAGATCCGGAAAACGTGATCACCAACAACACTTGAGCCGGTCCTAGAGGCTAGGTCGGGAACCTATTGTTTGACCGTTTAGCATTCCACACATGCATACGAGTTTTCCACTGAATCGTATATTCCAGGATCATATCGGTTATAGCATGAAATATAAACTCTTAATTATGAATAATGGAAATATAATAATACAATATAATTGCCTCTATGGCATATTTCCTACAAAATTTTATATCATGTGCTGAAATTTACTATTACTTGTTACTACGTAAAACAATCCTTTGAGGGGTTTGTTCGGGGTATCTTCACCTCGACCAAAAGCACAAAGAGTTGCTCCTCAACCTACTGCACCTACTGAAAATATTTATTATGAGATTCCTTCGGGTATGATAGGAAACTGCTAACTAATTATTTATGCAAGAGATGGAACACTACATCCTGATATGCACCTAATCTATGTTGATGAAGTTTGTGGATTACTTAAGCTTTCAGGTTTACCCAGAGATGAAGTTAAGAAGAAGGTCTTCCTTTTATATTTGGGGGGAAAGTCATTGACATGGTATGGGCTATGTGATGATATTGGATCTTGGGATTGGAATCGACTGAAATTGGAATTTCATCAAAAGTTTTATCATGTGCATCTAGTTCATCGTGATCGGAATTATATATATAATTTTTGGCCTCATGACGGAGAAAGTATCGCTCAAGCTTGGGGAGGCTTAAATACATGACGTATACATGCCCCAATCATGAGCTCTCACAAGAAATCATCTTACAAAATTTATATGCTTGACTTTCTCATGATAATCAAACCATGCTTGATTCTTCTTCGACTGGCTCCTTTATGAAGAAAACTATTGAATTCAGATGGGATCTTATGGAAAGAATTAAACGCAACTCTGAAGATTGGGAACTCGACAAAGGTAATGAGTCAGGTATAACACTTAAGTTTGATTGTGTTAAATCTTTTATTGATACCGATGCTTTTCACAAGTTTAGTACTAAATATGGACTTGACTCTGAGATAGTAGCCTCTTTTTGTGAATCATTTGCTACTCATGTTGATCTCCCTAAGGAGAAATGGTTTAAATATCACCCCATGTTAAATAAAAGATTGAGGATCCCGTTATAGTTAAAGATGTAACTATTATTTATAATGTTGATCCAGTTGTGCCTACTGCTTATATTGAAAAGGCACCTTTCCCTATAAGGATAAAGGAACATGCTAAAGTTTCAACCGTGGTTAACAAAAGTAATATTAGAACACCTAGACCCTCTGAACAAATTAAAGTTAAACCTAATGTTGCTATGGTTAAAGATCTCTTGGCTGATAATATTGATGGGCATGTTATTTATTTTTGTGGTGAAGCTGTCAGAATTGCCAAACTCGATACTAAAGATAAGAATAAACCTGTTGTCGGCATGCATGTTGTCTTTGTTAAAATAGGAGATCATTGTTATCATGGCTTATGTGATCTGATTGCTAGTGTTAGTGCTATCCCTTTTACTCTATATCAAGAAATTATGAATGATATTGCACCTGCTACCTTTCAAAGATGTGTGACTGCTATATTCTTTGACTTTTGTGAAAATATTGTTGAGGTTTTCATGGATGATTTTTATGTTTATGGGACTTCTTTTGATGATTTATTAAGCAACCTTGAGAGTTTTGCAGAGATGTGAACAAACTAATCTTGTCTTGTATTGGGAGAAGTGTCACTTTATGGTGAATGAAGGTAGTCTTTGGGCATAAAATTTCTGAACAGGGTATTGAAGCAAACAAAGCTAAAGTTGATGCAATTGAGAAAGTGCCATATCCTAAAGATATTAAAGGTATAAGAAGTTTCCTTGGTCATGCTGGTTTCTATAGGAGGTTTATTAAAGACTTCTCTAAAATTTCTAGGCCCCTTACTAATCTCTTGCAAAAAGATATTCCATTTGTTTTTTATAATGATTGTGTAGAAGCCTATGAAACACTTAAGAAAGCCTTGACATCTGCACCTATTGTTCAACCACCTGATTGGAACTTGCCTTTTGAATTATGTGTGATGCTAGTGATTATGCTATTGGTGTTGTTCTAGGACAAAGAGTTGATAAAAATAAATGTTATCCATTATGCTAGTAAGACTCTAGACAGTGCTCAAAGAAATTATGCTACTACTGAGAAAGAATTTTTAGCAGTTGTGTTTGCTTGTGATAAATTCAGATCTTACATAGTCGATTCTAAAGTAATTGTTCACACCAATCATGCTGCTATTAAATAACTTATGGAGAAGAAAGATGCTAAGCCTATACTTATTAGGTGGGGTTTTTTGCTACAAGAATTTGAGTTGCATATTACTAATAGAAAGGGAGATGAGAATCCCGTAGCTGATAACTTGTCTAGGTTGGAAAATATCCTTGATGACCCACTACCTATTGCTGATAGCTTTCTTAATGAACAACTAGCTGTCATAAATGCTTCTCGCAATACTCCTTGGTATTCAGACTATGCTAATTACATTGTTGCTAAATTTATACCACCTAGTTTCACATACCAACAAAAGAAAAAGTTCTTCTTTAATTTAAGACATTAGTTCACTAGTGGAAAAGGTGCTAGCCACAACTTACGTTGGTGGCGCGCCATTTACGACATTAGTAGGGGCATAGTGGTGGCGTTGGAAAACAGGGCAGCATCAGAAGTATATGGGATCAAGAATTTGTACCAGACGTAATATAGTGCTGTCATGGAATAACATGGAATGTCGGGTACTATTATATTTAGTTGTGGCGTGCTGTTGGTTCGGACGCCAGTATTGTTATTTTGTCAATGCCAACATTCTTAAATTTTTTTGGTATATTATTTTTTATAGTATATTATATTTTACTTTAATTAAATTTTTATTATTTTAAATAGAAATAATGGCATTTTTAAAATATGTACTTTGAGACTTTAAATTACTTTTTCCCTTTTTAGTTTAAGAATTGAAATATATAGTTTTGAGCCTTCAAATATGTAGTTTGACACCTCCAAAAAATTTATTTTTTAGTTTTTTATGTGGTGATATTTTTTATAGTATATTATAGTTTACTTTTATTAAATTTCTATTACTTTAAATATAAATAATGAATTTTTATTAAATATGTACTTTGAGACTTTAAATTATTATTTTTCCTTTTTAGTTTAGGACTTCAAATATATAGTTTTGAGCCTTCAAATATGTAGTTTGACACTTCCAATTAT